>NC_091093.1:31760000-31847500 GCF_024713975.1 Paralichthys olivaceus
GGCGATGAAGGACATGAGGCCGCAGAGTCCCAGGTTGATCCAGAGCAGGGCCTTGTTGAAGTGGCAGGCGATGGGATGTGTGTAGTACTTGTACATGAAGGTGAAGGCCATGGTGGCGATGGTGTAGAAGAAGAGCGTGGCACACATCACCGCCAGGTACCAGCGTTTGTTTTCTGCTGCTCCGGTCAACCTGCGACAGAGCAAAGATTTCATAATCTGTATGTGTCGCAGATAAAAACAGCTGATGGTTTATGAATGATAATAATAACTTTATTTGTATAGCACTCATCGAAACAAGGTTCCAAAGTGCTTCACACAAAAGATCCTTGACAACATTAGGAATGAATTCTAGCAATAGGGTTAACCTGCTTTAAGAATTTAATTAATTCATTATTTAATTAATGTCAATTTAGGCCACAAATCAAAGTACAAGGGAATTTGATGGATTTTATTTGTAGTGAAATATATTGTTCTTTTACACAAGTAAAAATCCTCTTTCATCATCACTGTATATTTTTCAGAGTTTCAGAGGACAGTGGAAATATGAACAGAATATATTTCCTTCATCAACTTTTAAGTTTCATATGAAACGTTTTGAGGACGTATTCAGCTGTTATGGAGAAACATTCATTTAGAGTTTAAAGAATTGAAGACGATTTTTAGCTACTGGAGGAAATCTGTGACTCATTAGTTGGACGGACGGTTCACTGAAAAAACTAAAGTTCCTGATGAGACAGTGAGAGTGAACCAAAAAAGCTGTTGACCAATCACAAGAGTGGAGCAGCTGACCAATCAGAGCAGACTTTATCTGGGGGGGGTCTTCAAGAGACAGGAACTAAAACCAAGAGTTAGAGACAGAGACTGAAAAGAGGCACTGCAGCGATGGACAGTTTGAGGAACGTGATACTGAACATTAGAGCATGAAAACATTCACACAACAATCAAATAGAATAATGAATATGAATATAAGCAGAATGTGTCTCCTTTAAGGATCAGTTTTGTTTCTCTAGTCATCTTAAAAAAGTACTTTACTCCAAATAGACAATTCAGTTGTCCTCCCTGCATCTTTGATTCCCTGCACTGAGGACTACTTTAGTAGGTAACTTTAGTTTTTAGAGGATCCTGACCTGAACCTGAAGAACAGACGGGAATGAAAACCTCATTATATTGAATAAGAGGATTTTCCCTCTGAAAAGCCCCTGACTGAATAAATCCTCTCAACTGTTGTAGCTACAACTCTGACATGTCACAGCAGAGTTCAGAGGTGACAGAGAGAGAGATGGCACAACAGCAACAGCTGGACACAGCAAGTAACATCTGGAACAAGTGGGCTGTCAACAGTGATTAAATGAATGAGGACATGACGGGGAAGACTGATGCAAAAACATAAAATACACACAAACATCAACAGAACTACAACATTTCACTGAGCGTGTTCCTCCAGAAACAGTCCCCTGAAATTCACCCGAGCCTTAAAGCTAAACCAACAATACAGATCATGAAATCATTATCTCCAGTTGATTATAAAACTGAAGCCAACCCCCGAATGAAATCAGTTAAATCAGCCAAATATAGATTTTTATTTGGATTCATACCAAATTACACATGTGTGTTATTTAATATAATGTGTAATATTTCTCATCCAAGAATTATTCTGTGAAAATATCTAAATATTTGAAAAATGATAAATAATGAGAGTCAAAAATATCAGGATCCAGACTTTAATGACTACTTTCTTGGCTGATTCTTCCAACAAGGTCGGTCGAAATCTGCCAATATTCTAATCAAATGACCATTTATCCGATTTTGGGAAAAAATGCTAAACATTTGTAGGATTTGATGTTTTTTGTCTCATTTACAGTCAAGTGAATATTTTACTATTCTAGACGAGGTGAGTAACTGGAGCAGAAGGATAAAATTCTCTTGTGAAAATCAGTCTTTGATTGGTTTTGATCATGTTCACCATTAATAAGTCGGTTATTGTATAAATTATTTTTGACCAGAGATGTAAACGGTCTCTGCAGTCCATCACGTCAGTCAAAGAATTTCCAGGACTTTTTCCAGCAGTAACTTGAGGCCTGAGAATTACACTTGTTTGTGTAATTCCATGAATCTGCTGCAGCCACACGTTTGACTTGATAATAAACCTGTTTGTATTTTATCTTTTATTATTTACATATATATTTGATATCACTCAATTTAAAATAATTGATTCATGTTCATCTCACCAGTTCTTGTTCCATGTGTGTGCAAAAGCTGTGATGAGGATGAGTTGGATGAGGATGAAGGCGAATCCTCCGACCACACCCACATAATGCCACGCTGTGAAAAGAGAAGAGCCTTTGTTCATTTGATTAGTTTCAGGGAAGTGAAAGAAGAATGTGTGAATCATGAATCAACTGATTTCAGAGAGCTTGAAGTGAGATCAGCTGATTCATGGTCTATCAGAGCAGAGTGGCTCTCTGCTGGCCTCTAGCTGGAGTCTCTCACCGTGCAGGAAGGACTCTGTAGGGATGAAGAAGGCGGCCGTGCACGTGCCGAGAAGGGTGATGAACTTTAAGAACCAGAAGCTGAGAGACGACACAGAACCACCAGTTAGTTTCAGAGGTTCAATGTTTAATTCTTCTGCTCTCATCCTCTCTGCTTTTATTTGAATTAAACTATAAAATATTTTACTGTATTTTTCCTTCACCTCTTTTTACTGCTGTTCTGTATTTCACTCCTCTGTACTCTGAACTGATTCCCTACTTTATTTGACTTAAACTGCTTTTTGCTGGTTGTGACGCACTTTGTGAACTTGTTGGAAAGTTGTGTAAACTCGGATGTTCGAAGAAGACCAGAGTTGACGTGTGAACACTCATTTAAAATCATTTCCAGGCTGAAGGATAAAATCTCTTAGGGTTTCAAAAGCAAAGTGTTTCCACTCTGTGGCCTGTACGGATTTCCTCAGGGCACTGGGTCACAGACCAGAGCTGCAACCTTTGCCAAAGACCCTGAGACCTTCGCTGTGCCACAGAGTCTTCTGAGGAGATTTGCTCCAGAGAGGAGCAGCAGTCTGTCAAATCCTAATCCGAGCAACGTCAGCTAGTGTGCACGGTGGAAAGTGTGACAACAGAGATCTGAAAATAGACTGAGGCCGGGTCAGGTGATCAGAGAAAAGACTTTCTCCTCACACACATAAACAAGTGTTTAAAGATCATTAATACTCTCATGCAGGGAAATGTCTCTCACTGTAAATCCACTGTTTATTATGGAGAGAAGTCTGAGTTCATGTGTGGATTCATTTTGTGTTTAAACATATGTTTCTCTCTTAAATGGATGAAGGTGATAAAAATGTATCTAATAATAACAATTGATCTAATTATTTATTTATTAATCTGATAATTTATTAAATAATCAGATCACTTATCCAAAAATCTATAACAATTGATCTAATCATTTATTTATTAATCTGATCATTTATCCAACAATCTATAACAATTGATCTACTCATTTATTTATTAATCTGATAATTTATTTATTAATGTGATAATTTATCCAACAATCTATAACAATTGATCTACTCATTTATTTATTAATGTGATAATTTATTTATTAATCTGATAATTTATTTATTAATCTGATAATTTATTTATTAATGTGATAATTTATCCAACAATCTACAACCATTGATCTACTCATTTATTTATTAATCTGATAATTTATTTATTAATGTGATAATTTATCCAACAATCTACAACCATTGATCTAACCATTTTCACACCGCGGTGAGGTTTGTCTTTTTCTGGGTTTTGTCTCGTGACTTCCTGTTTTATTTTGAAAATGAACTCTCCTCTCGTTTCAGGTCACTTGTCCTTCCTCATGTGTCCCCGGTCTGATTGTCTGATCGTGTCCACCTGTCCCTCATTACCTTCATGTCTTTTATAGTCTGCGTCTCTTTGTCTTGTGCCACAGTCCATGTTGTCTCAGCTCTGCTTGTCTCACGTAAGTCTGTGTTCTTTTCCCCCTTGAGACTGTTCTAGTTAAAGTTTCATAGAGTTTAGTAGAGTCTCCTCAGGAGTGATCTGTTCTAGTTAAAGTTTCATAGAGTTTAGTAGAGTCTCCTCAGGAGTGATCTTCTGTTCTAGTTAAAGTTTCATAGTGTTTAGTAGAGTCTCCTCAGGAGTGATCTGTTCTAGTTAAAGTTTCATAGAGTTTAGTAGAGTCTCCTCAGGAGTGATCTGTTCTAGTTAAAGTTTCATAGTGTTTAGTAGAGTCTCCTCAGGAGTGATCTTCTGTTCTAGTTAAAGTTTCATAGAGTTTAGTAGAGTCTCCTCAGGAGTGATCTGTTCTAGTTAAAGTTTCATAGAGTTTAGTAGAGTCTCCTCAGGAGTGATCTGTTCTAGTTAAAGTTTCATAGAGTTTAGTAGAGTCTCCTCAGGAGTGATCTTCTGTTCTAGTTAAAGTTTCATAGAGTTTAGTAGAGTCTCCTCAGGAGTGATCTGTTCTAGTTAAAGTTTCATAGTGTTTAGTAGAGTCTCCTCAGGAGTGATCTGTTCTAGTTAAAGTTTCAGAGTTTAGTAGAGTCTCCTCAGGAGTGATCTGTTCTAGTTAAAGTTTCATAGAGTTTAGTAGAGTCTCCTCAGGAGTGATCTGTTCTAGTTAAAGTTTCATAGTGTTTAGTAGAGTCTCCTCAGGAGTGATCTGTTCTAGTTAAAGTTTCATAGAGTTTAGTAGAGTCTCCTCAGGAGTGATCTGTTCTAGTTAAAGTTTCATAGTGTTTAGTAGCGTCTCCTCAGGAGTGATCTGTTCTAGTTAAAGTTTCATAGAGTTTAGTAGAGTCTCCTCAGGAGTGATCTTCTGTTCTAGTTAAAGTTTCATAGAGTTTAGTAGAGTCTCCTCAGGAGTGATCTGTTCTAGTTAAAGTTTCATAGAGTTTAGTAGAGTCTCCTCAGGAGTGATCTTCTGTTCTAGTTAAAGTTTCATAGTGTTTAGTAGCGTCTCCTCAGGAGTGATCTTCTGTTCTAGTTAAAGTTTCATAGAGTTTAGTAGAGTGTCCTCAGGAGTGATCTTTTGTTCTAGTTAAAGTTTCATAGAGTTTAGTAGAGTCTCCTCAGGAGTGATCTGTTCTAGTTAAAGTTTCATAGTGTTTAGTAGAGTCTCCTCAGGAGTGATCTTCTGTTCTAGTTAAAGTTTCATAGAGTTTAGTAGAGTCTCCTCAGGAGTGATCTTCTGTTCTAGTTAAGGTTTCATAGTGTTTAGTAGCGTCTCCTCAGGAGTGATCTGTTCTAGTTAAAGTTTCATAGAGTTTAGTAGAGTCTCCTCAGGAGTGATCTGTTCTAGTTAAAGTTTCATAGTGTTTAGTAGAGTCTCCTCAGGAGTGATCTGTTCTAGTTAAAGTTTCATAGAGTTTAGTAGAGTCTCCTCAGGAGTGATCTTTTGTTCTAGTTAAAGTTTCATAGAGTTTAGTAGAGTCTCCTCAGGAGTGATCTTCTGTTCTAGTTAAAGTTTCATAGAGTTTAGTAGAGTCTCCTCAGGAGTGATCTTCTGTTCTAGTTAAAGTTTCATAGAGTTTAGTAGAGTCTCCTCAGGAGTGATCTTCTGTTCTAGTTAAAGTTTAGTAGAGTCTCCTCAGGAGTGATCTGTTCTAGTTAAAGTTTCATAGAGTTTAGTAGAGTCTCCTCAGGAGTGATCTGTTCTAGTTAAAGTTTCATAGTGTTTAGTAGAGTCTCCTCAGGAGTGATCTTCTGTTCTAGTTAAAGTTTCATAGAGTTTAGTAGAGTCTCCTCAGGAGTGATCTTTTGTTCTAGTTAAAGTTTCATAGAGTTTAGTAGAGTCTCCTCAGGAGTGATCTTCTGTTCTAGTTAAAGTTTCATAGAGTTTAGTAGAGTCTCCTCAGGAGTGATCTTTTGTTCTAGTTAAAGTTTCATAGAGTTTAGTAGAGTCTCCTCAGGAGTGATCTTTTGTTCTAGTTAAAGTTTCATAGAGTTTAGTAGAGTCTCCTCAGGAGTGATCTTCTGTTCTAGTTAAAGTTTCATAGAGTTTAGTAGAGTCTCCTCAGGAGTGATCTTCTGTTCTAGTTAAAGTTTCATAGAGTTTAGTAGAGTCTCCTCAGGAGTGATCTTCTGTTCTAGTTAAAGTTTCATAGTGTTTAGTAGAGTCTCCTCAGGAGTGATCTTCTGTTCTAGTTAAAGTTTCATAGAGTTTAGTAGAGTCTCCTCAGGAGTGATCTGTTCTAGTTAAAGTTTCATAGTGTTTAGTAGAGTCTCCTCAGGAGTGATCTTCTGTTCTAGTTAAAGTTTCATAGAGTTTAGTAGAGTCTCCTCAGGAGTGATCTTTTGTTCTAGTTAAAGTTTCATAGTGTTTTGTAGAGTCTCCTCAGGAGTGATCTTCTGTTCTAGTAAAGGTTTCATAGAGTTTAGTAGCGTCTCCTCAGGAGTGATCTGTTCTAGTTAAAGTTTCATAGTGTTTAGTAGAGTCTCCTCAGGAGTGATCTTTTGTTCTAGTTAAAAGTTTCATAGAGTTTAGTAGAGTCTCCTCAGGAGTGATCTGTTCTAGTTAAAGTTTCATAGAGTTTAGTAGAGTCTCCTCAGGAGTGATCTGTTCTAGTTAAAGTTTCATAGAGTTTAGTAGAGTCTCCTCAGGAGTGATCTGTTCTAGTTAAAGTTTAGTAGAGTCTCCTCAGGAGTGATCTGTTCTAGTTAAAGTTTCATAGAGTTTAGTAGAGTCTCCTCAGGAGTGATCTTCTGTTCTAGTAAAGGTTTCATAGAGTTTAGTAGAGTCTCCTCAGGAGTGATCTGTTCTAGTTAAAGTTTAGTAGAGTCTCCTCAGGAGTGATCTTTTGTTCTAGTTAAAGTTTCATAGAGTTTAGTAGAGTCTCCTCAGGAGTGATCTTCTGTTCTAGTTAAAGTTTCATAGAGTTTAGTAGAGTCTCCTCAGGAGTGATCTGTTCTAGTAAAGGTTTCATAGAGTTTAGTAGAGTCTCCTCAGGAGTGATCTTCTGTTCTAGTTAAAGTTTCATAGTGTTTAGTAGAGTCTCCTCAGGAGTGATCTTCTGTTCTAGTTAAAGTTTCATAGTGTTTAGTAGAGTCTCCTCAGGAGTGATCTGTTCTAGTTAAAAGTTTCATAGTGAGTAGTAGAGCCTCCGATTTTTAGGAGTGTTTTGGTCTTTTTGAACGGAGTTTGGTTTTCCTTCTCGGGGAATTTTGAGTTTGTAGTTCTGAGTCTTTTGTTTCCTCTTAGTGGTCTGATGTTCTGTTCATACATTTCTGTGTCACGGAGTGGGTTTCTGTTTATTGGAAGAATTATATTCCTGTTTATTTTCTTGATAATTCTTCATTGACCCGATAGCTATTTTTTTCATAGCCTGTTATTTTGTCACTCTGTCTGAGAGGTTGAAGAGAATACAAAATAAAGTCTGATTTAACGGTCATTACTCTGCATCTGAGTCCTCCTTCAAGTCCAGGCCTGACAATAATATAGCAATTTATCTAATAATCTGATCATCAATAATATAATAATGAAATGACATCCATATGATGAGGAAAAAGTAATAACACTGATGTCTAGGTGTTTTATGAGGTGACATCTGACCTGTTGTGTATAGCGCTAATTTATCTAATAATAATCTGATCATTAATAATTTGATAATAATCTCATTATTACCTGATAATGGATTAAATAATCCGATAATGATCTGATCATTAATAATCTGACAGTAGTAACACTGATGTTTAGGTGTTTGATGTCTGACCCGTTGTGTATCAGCGCTCTGAAGTCCTGACTGGACTTTACGTCTATAAGGAAGATCGCCATCATCAGGTAGAAACAGGAAGTGCCAAAGCAGACTCTGTAGACAGCGGAGTAGCCGACCAACATCTCGCAATGACCTCCGCCGTGCGCCTGGTCACACACCATGTTAAAGAAAGGCACCTGGAACACACACATTGACTACATGAATACACCATTGATTTAAGATCATTGCTTGATTAAAGATTTGAAATGAGACCATTTGATTTCACTGTTGCATCAGTGGCGTCCTCTGAGCTGTGAGGCCCAGATGCTTCTGGACATCCTGAGTTCAGGACTCAGAGGTGACGGGTCTTTACAGCGGCTGTGTCTAATCTCTGGAATCTGTTTGATGTTTTATTTTGGTTTGAAGCCTGCTCAGCACGGTGGTTGTTTTAAGCGTGTCATGACTCTGAGCTGTGAGCTAAAGAGTTGATGAATTTTGTTATAGACGTTGTGTTCAGATAGGAACTTAGCTCCTTGTGTGTCTGTAGCTTTATTTCCTACCTGCGTGATCTGTTCCCTCATCCTGGCTTGTGTGTATATGTCTCTGTGTGTCCCTTTGCTCCCAGTGTTTCTGTTGCATGTTGTTCTATTGTAGTTAAATATTTGGCTTACTCAATGACACCTTTATTTATTTGACTAGCACCTGTGTTTCCTGACAGTGTATAAATAAACCTCAGCTTTATAAAATGTGACATGTTTATTTTGCTGTATAACTGTACAAAATTACAAATAACACATAAATGCATCAGTATTAATAAACCAATTACATTTCATGAATAATATTTAACTGAAGTGATCCTATTTTTATAAAACAGGATCTGAATACATCCTCGACAACTGTTTGTTTAGTCTAAATTATTTGAAATGCTTCTTTGCTGCTTGTCATTGAGTCCCTTTGATTGGCTGTTGTATCTGACAGGCAGCCAATCACAGACTATCCAAGTTACTGTTTCCTGTTTCTACTCAAACTGATATTTAACAAATGTTATGTCAGAATCATTATTGGTCAATTTTGTGATTGAATTCACAAAATCAGCATCTTCAGCCTGAAAACTTGGATTTTAAATAAAAGAACCAGACATTGATGGACAAGCTGCCAACTCACATTTTCCCTGACGAGCTCAGAGACGGTGCGGGACAACATGAGGCAGGAAACGGCGCAGCTCATGATATGAAAGAGGGTGTACATGACCCGGGTGCTGGTGGACGACTTGACTGGAGGACAGAAGGCACAGCAGAGGGAACAGGGAGCTGGACCACAGCAGCAGCAGATCTGAGGAGGACGAGACGGGTCAGTGTCTTCAACTGTGTGTGGTGTGTGATGTGTAACGTGTGAGTGTGTGTAACGTGTGAGTGACGTGTAACGAGTGAGTGAGTGAATGGATGAATAAACACTGACTGGATGAATAAACCCCTGATGACTGGTGTGAAGAACCTGACTTCTGTCACATGACTGATCAGCATACAATAACTGAGCTCATGTTTCCTATAATAATACGAATGTTTGTTTCCATCAGGACACGTAACTGGTAACTGACGTCCATCAGGACACGTAACTGGTAACTGACGTCCATCAGGACACGTAACTGACGTCCATCAGGACACGTAACTGACGTCCATCAGGACACATAACTTCTGCACAGCAGAGAAACTGCAGGATAATGACACGTTGCCTGAATTTCCCATGATGCTTTTAACTATACATCACATGCTCCTAGTTGTTCTGACGTCAGTGTGTTGATGTTCTCTGAAGTGGTTACACGTAAAAAAACATGGAAGCTGTAATTAACATGTTATATTTGAGTTTAAACTCATTATCATATTTACATGATAACAAAGGTGAGACAGGTAAATAAATCATTTAACACATTCATCATAACGTACTGGATTAAAAAGTGATGTTAGGATGTTTAAAGTGATAAAAGTTTAACATGTGAGAAGTTCACGAGCCTCTATGCAGAGGTGATTGTAAAATTATGATCTTTGCTTTATATATTTGACGTCTGCAACTTCTCAAATAATCGTTCATGTAAACACATTTTTCTGATTATTCCGACAGCAGGACACATTATGAGATGTGACTGTAGAAGCTCCTGAATCTTTAACATCCTGATGGACGAGGACTCACCTGCTGAGTTATTCTGTCTGTGATAAAACCAAGTGACAAATGAACCTGTCATGTAACTTTAGCACAAATAAAGGTTTAATTTTTACAACACCAAAATCATCATGAAAACAAAAAAGTATATTTCATGAAAAACCAGCTCATGGTGCTCGAAGGCTGATAAAAGTCTCAGGGATTCATCATCTGTGGAGCATGAATACACGATGTCATCACTACACATCCAATAAGTGCTGGTAGCTGATGATAGATAGATAATCAATTAGGACCAAAGTTTCTCCTGTTTGAGTTGCATTTGATAAGATGTAATTACTTTAAGAAAGTCAGAACTTCCTCACATGTCTCAGATGAAATTAAACAGAAACCACAATGACACAAACCAAAGATAAATACAGTGGTGCAACGTCATAAAAGCTAAACTCTTTATCCTGAAATATGAAGCGTCATTTAGGATTTAACTTCCTTTAAATCTACAATGCATCACTCATAAACAAAAAAACTTCTAGATCCCTTTTTGCTTTATATTTATGATATGATGAAACAAGGACATGAACTCCTGATGGTAAGTACTTGAAAAATAAAACATCAAAATCTAGATAATAAAAATCTCTGCATTATTTTAAATAATACAGAGTTATAATAAATACAATTTTAGAATTATTTGAATAATCCAGAGTTATAATAAATACAACTTTAGAATAATTTAAATAAATCAGTTATAATGAATACAATTTTAGAATTATTTGAATAATCCAGAGTTATAATAAATAAAACTTTAGAATAATTTAAATAAATCAGAGTTGTAATGAATAAAACTTTAGTATTGTTTCAATAATCCAGAGTTAGAATAAATAAAAACATCTTGAGAGAGAAATTCTGATCATGTGTAGAAAAGTAAACACATTTTAATCAGCACACTGAACAGATCTCCAGCTGCTCGTCAGCGCTCACCTGATAGGCCACCATGTTGAGGAAGTAGTTGTAGATGCCGCTGCGGTTCACCCCCTGAGTGGCCGACATTGTGCCTCTAAACTGTTTTTCCTCCGACACCACGGCTCTACATTTGGCCATAAAGTTCCAGCACAAACAGGCTTTTGTCAGACGGCCAGCAGCATCCTCACATCCTCAAACTCAAGAATAAAAGGTCCAGCAGGTCGTCCTCACTGTGTCCTTATGCTGGATTATCAGTAAATCTGCTGCACCCAACATGAGCTCAGCTCCTCCTGACCCACAGGGAATAACTTGTTCTTTTCACCATATCCTGCGAGTGTTGGCTCTGCGACTGTGCTTGCTGCCAGAAAACAGGGTGAGATGGTGTAGAATGCCCGGTGGCCTCCCCCATCCTCCCCCTGTCCTACCCAGTCAGATTAGGTCTGTGAGGGGAGGAGGGGGTGAGGAGGACAGAAACCATCTGTCCCTCCCTTCCCCTCCCCCAGTCCTGCTCAAACCCCCACAGAATGACACCAGTGGACCCACGATTATTCCAGACGTAGAAAATTAAACAATTACCCCGTGTGATTTTCTGACACCACGGCCTGCTGCTGCCTCCACCAAACCCCCAGAGCTCGACCCAGTGAGAGTCGCTCACAGAAAGAGGCCACGTCCATAATCCCGATGTTATCATGACTGGAGAGTTTGACCCACAAACACTGAGCGGACGAGGGATGAAGGCATGAATGTAACACTGGATATTTGCTCTGTCTGACGGACCCAGCATCAGATAAAAACTTAACGGGTTAGAAAGAAACACCATCGGTTCACGCACGTGTTGGAATTGACCCATCACACCTCTATCATCTCCAAGTCAGTCATTACTATTATTTTACTTTTTCCAATAATGAGTAGTGTAAGGCATTACAATCTCTAAGACAGTAACAATATTACAGTTACTAATCCAAGTCACTCTGCATTAATGCGTAACCAGAGTGCGATTAGTTTTTTGTCCTTGGTAGGGTATCTTATGGCGCAGGTCAGGCCGGCTGCTAGCCAAAGAGCTACCATGCACGGAGGATGAGGGAGAAGGACAGAGGCACACGTTCAGCAGCTGGAAGAATTATTATTTTGTGTTTGTCGCAGTTAAAGGTGCAAAGAACATTGTCTTCCGATGTAAACTTTGTGCGAGCAGCAAAATTATGTCAATGGTAGTGGACGAGATCTGAAAAAGCATGTTAATGGTATATCATCAAGGAGAAGTTGCCTAATTCCACAGGTGACACAGCCTCATTTCGATGCATTAGAGAAAATACCCATGAAGAGCAATGTTACACTGCTGCAGAAATAGATGTTTGCCAGTTAACTTGAGACAAATGCAAAAATGTAATCTAATTTGAAGGCCACGTTCGGAGAGGTAGATCCACCACAGCCAACATTTGGACGCTAACAACATAGTTAGCCCCTCCACTTTGGAACAAAACAAGGCTGCCGTGTAAAAGAATCAGAGGCAGGATCACATTTGATATTAGTAAAGCAAATAAATCCATTCATCAAAGGGTTCATGGCCACTGTGACAGACGATACATGAAATTAGGCGGCTAAAGAATATCAGCGAGTCTCTGAGCTCGAAGAAGACAGTGAAGAGTATTTAACTTTTACAGATCTCACAGAAGCCGACAGTTAGTTTACTCTCAGAGGTGAACAGCACGTACACTTTCCACCAGTGATAGAGATATATATATATATATATATATATATATATATATATATATATATATATATATATATATATGAACAAGTCTCAGGTCTTTGGACAAAAGTCTACACAGAACATGTGGAAGAAATAAGCCTCAGAAAGCTACTGGTGCTGTCATCAAGGAGGTGGTTGTGTGAAAGTGTATTTCCATCGCCCTATGTGTGTGTCTGTGAAAGTGTGTTTATGTGTGTATGTTTGTGTGTCTGTGAAAGTGTGTATATTTGTGTGTGTGTGTGTGTGTGTGTGTGTGTGTAAAAAGTGCTGAGTGCCTGAGTAGAGTCAGATTAGATTTGCCTGCAGGGCGGAGCTGAGCGATGGGATAATCCTGTGGTTGTTCTGGCCTCGTCTCGGTGAAGATGACCTTCATCAGACGAGACGCTGAACAGGTTCCACTGAGCAACAGGCTGAAACTACTGTCACCATGAACGATGGAGTTTCACATGAATGATAAAGAACGCAGTCTTTCTTTACTCACTGAAGTCAATTTCCTCATCATCTTTTTTATCAAAGAGATTAAACATTATCCAAAACTCACTCTTAACATGGAAAAGGACAAACTACATTATGTTTTAATATCAGAATACTGCTCAAAGAAATCTATAATAGTCCTTTAGATCAACACAATAAAACTACATTACCCAAAAGTCTGCTGGGCTCACAGATTTTCTCTGTGGCAGAAGTTATGAAAGAGTTAAGTTAAATTAAAGTTCTCATAGTGAAGAAGGATGAATCAATTTAAATGAAGTGCTTAGTAAATGAGTCTTGTGTTATAATATTTTACCATATTCCTGATCTTATCAAAGAAAAGTATTTTATGTGAATATATTAAATTTACAATGACAACAGAAACATATTAAACAATAGAATGTGTTTCTAATGTTGATGTCTGGATGAGAAATGAAGAATAAAACAAAGTGGAAAAAATAAAGAGCAAAATGATGCAGAAGAGCTGAGTTGACATTAAGCTGCTGTCAGGTTTGAAACTGATTCAGTAGAATACGTTTATTCTCTAATGCACGCAGGACAAAAGCAGCTTGTGCCTAATCTGTAATTCTTCACAGGAGCCGTCTGTCACGTTCACTTTCTAAGAACTGAGGAGCAAACAAGAGGTTAAATAAACATCTGAGGTTAGTTTGGTTCAGACTCAGTTAAGAGGCTTGAACTCACAGACCCAGTGAACGGAGACTGAGTCTGAGGCTGGTGACGACAACAAGAAAAACCAGACACTCATTTATTTAACTCAACGTTCATGTGTTGATGTTGACACGTCTGCACACCTTCACCTTTACAAACTGCTGCTGCACAAAAGAACCAAGTCACAAACTGACCTTCCCCACACTCACCTCTATTGTTTTAACCTGCCTGTCTGTCTCTCAGTCTGCCTCTCTGTCTGTCTGTCTGTCTGTCTGTCTCTCTGTCTGTCTGTCTGTCTGTCTCTCTGCCTGTCTGTCTGCCTGTCTGTCAGTTAGTCAGTCTGTGTGTCTGTCTCTCAGTCTGCCTCTCTGTCTGTCTGTCTGTCAGTCAGTCAGTCTGTGTGTCTGCCTCACAGTCGGTCTGTCTGTCAGCCTGTCTCTCTGTCTTTCAGTCTGCCTGTCTGTCTGCCTTCTTTCACCAGTATTCTGATATTAAAACATCATGTATGTAAATCACTTAGTCTGTGATAAACACGTGTTGCTCTGAGCGGTCCAGGTCGCAGTGGCCCTGCATTCCTGGGGGCCCCTTTCACTCTCAGATAATTACTGCTGCATTGTGGGAGAGGAGGAAGTGCCAGAAAGGACAAACAAAAGCAAATTAGCGGATGCAAATGGTCGCTTGAGCGAAAGCGCTCAGTCTATGGTTTCAATAGGCTTGTGCAATAACAGTTGGCTGGAATCCAAACCTTGTTTACCAAAAAAAGGACGAGAAAAATGATCCATTCATTCTTTATTTGGACATTTTGATTGTCTTCTTCTTCAGACTGTTATAACAAGGCTTCTGACGTGTTCTCTTCCCGAGTCATAACCTCAGATACACGACTCATCATTTATAATATACTTAAATTAAATCATTTTACTGGACGAGGTTCAGTGAAAAGAGGCTCCGTCTGTTTTTATTGGTCATACACCAAAACTGTCTGTAACTGTCTGTACTTGTCTGTAACTGTCTGTCTGTACCTGTCTGTACCTGTCTGTCTGTACCTGTCTGTAACTGTCTGTAACTGTGTGTCTGTACCTGTCTGTAACTGTCTGTCTGTAACTGTCTGTACCTGTATGTACCTGTCTGTAACTGTCTGTTTGTAACTGTCTGTACCTGTCTGTAACTGTCTGTCTGTAACTGTCTGTACCTGTATGTACCTGTCTGTAACTGTCTGTCTGTACCTGTTTGTAACTGTCTGTCTGTAACTGTCTGTACCTGTCTGTAACTGTCTGTCTGTACCTGTCTGTAACTGTCTGTCTGTACCTGTGTGTACCTCTCTGTAACTGTCTGTCCGTCTGTAACTGTCTGTAACTGTCTGTCTGTCTGTAACTGTCTGCAACTGTCTGTCACTGTCTGTCACTGTCTGTCTGTCTGTAACTGTGTGTACCTCTCTGTAACTGTCTGTCTGTCTGTAACTGTGTGTCTGTAACTGTCTGTCTGTCTGTCACTGTCTGTCTGTCTGTAACTGTGTGTCTGTAACTGTCTGTCTGTCTGTCACTGTCTGTCTGTCTGTAACTGTGTGTACCTCTCTGTAACTGTCTGTCTGTCTGTCTGTAACTGTCTGTATGTCTGTCTGTAACTGTGTGTCTGTAACTGTCTGTCTGTCTGTAACTGTCTGTCTGTCTGTAACTGTGTGTCTGTAACTGTCTGTAACTGTCTGTAAGTGCCTGTCTGTCTGGACCTGTCTGTCTGTCTGTAACTGTCTGTCTGTCTGTAACTGTGTGTCTGTAACTGTCTGTAACTGTCTGTAAGTGCCTGTCTGTCTGGACCTGTCTGTCTGTCTGTAACTGTCTGTCTGTAACTGTCTGTAAGTGCCTGTCTGTCTGTAACTGTCTGTACCTGTCTGTAACTGTCTGTAAATGCCTGTCTGTCTGTAACTGTCTGTAACTGTCTGTAAGTACCTGTCTGTAACTGTCTGTACCTGTCTGTAACTGTCTGTAAATGCCTGTCTGTCTGTAACTGTGTGTCTGTAACTGTCTGTAAGTGCCTGTCTGTCTGGACCTGTCTGTAACTGTCTGTCTGTCTGTCTGTAACTGTCTGTCTGTAACTGTCTGTAAGTGCCTGTCTGTCTGTAACTGTCTGTACCTGTCTGTAACTGTCTGTAAATGCCTGTCTGTCTGTAACTGTCTGTAAATACCTGTCTGTAACTGTCTGTAAATGCCTGTCTGTCTGTAACTGTCTGTACCTGTCTGAGTTCAAACTATCCTGGTGAATCAAAGGTGCAACACAAACATGATTTGACGTCTCTCTTGTGTTTCCTCGATGATCTTGTAGGAATCAAACCTGCAGATTCTCACCTGTCTCTGGAGCCAGTGTCCCGTCATCTCGTCGCTGAGGCCTGAGTCAGTCAGAGCGTCACGCGGTGGTGCGTCATAGAGTTTGATGAAGGCGTTGGTGTGATGACCACGTCTCTCCAGCCCCGGTACCATTCCTCCGCCTGCTCACACATCTCCTTTAGAATAAAGACACTGATGTCAAGACACCAGCAGTTTCTCACTCCTGTTTAATCTGATTATCGTGGGTGGAGTGAAGAAGCTCACGCTCAAGATGAGCTGGAAAAGTCTGGAGACACAGGAAATGTGTTCCAGTGGTGGAAAAGCTGTTTGTATTAAATGGTAAACCTCTTATGAGAGACAGGAATAGAAGGAGAAGAGAGAATCTGTAATCCGGACAGTTAAAAGTCAACATAATCCACTAATTGTCTTTTCTCAATCATCTCTTTGATGATAACAAGATAATAATACATCACTTCATTCATACATGAATTACCTGGAGATGTAATAGATAGATGAACTTTATTGATTCTAGTTGGGAAATTGTTGTGTCACAGCAGCAGTTCAACATTCACAGAGAGGAAGACACAAAAAGACAAGGTGCAACATTTCAGTATTTGATTAATCACCTCGTGAGGTAAATAAACTGTGATCTGCATTAAAGAAAACTTCATGTGACTGCAGGAAACTTATCTGGAGACACATCACACAGAGACGATCACCTGATGGTTTCCCTGCTGTTCCACATCCAGGCCATAGGTGGCGGTAATGCACCTTTAAGCTGATTTACCAATAGCAAATCAAACAAAAAGCAGTAGAAGAAGAACCGTCCTTCTGGTTCCGGTCTTACTGGAGCAAACATGGCGACCGAGGGAGACGTCGATCTGGACCTGGAAGCTGAGGAGAACTGCACCGGGAAACCGGCGGAGAAGCCCCGCAAACATGACAGCGGCGCCGCAGACCTGGAGAGAGTCACAGACTACGCGGAGGAGAAAGAGATCTCCAGCTCCGACCTGGAAACGGTGAGAGCTAACGTTAGCATAGCAACATGCGGCCATCAGCATCTGAGCATTCTCACACTTCACTGTCCCAACATACTAACATACAACACTTCACTGTCCCAACATACTAACATACAACACTTCACTGTCCCAACATACTAACATACAACACTTCACTGTCCCAACATACAACACTTCACTGTCCCAACATACTAACATACAAGACTTCACTGTCCCAACATACTAACATACAACACTTCACTGTCCCAACATACTAACATACAACACTTCACTGTCCCAACATACAACACTTCACTGTCCCAACATACTAACATACAACACTTCACTGTCCCAACATACAACACTTCACTGTCCCAACATACTAACATACAACACTTCACTGTCCCGACATACTAACATACAAAACTTCACTGTCCCGACATACTAACATACAACACTTCACTGTCCCAACATACAACACTTCACTGTCCCAACATACTAACATACAACACTTCACTGTCCCAACATACTAACATACAACACTTCACTGTCCCAACATACAACACTTCACTGTCCCAACATACTAACATACAAGACTTCACTGTCCCAACATACTAACATACAACACTTCACTGTCCCAACATACAAACATACAACACTTCACTGTCCCAACATACTAACATACAACACTTCACTGTCCCAACATACTAACATACAACAATACTTCACTGTCCCGACATACAACACTTCACTGTCTCGACATACTAACATACAACACTTCACTGTCCCAACATACTAACATACAACACTTCACTGTCCCAACATACTAACATACAACAATACTTCACTGTCCCGACATACAACACTTCACTGTCCCGACATACTAACATACAACACTTCACTGTCCCAACATACTAACATACAAGACTTCACTGTCCCAACATACTAACATACAACAACACTTCACTGTCCAGACATACTAACATACAACAATACTTCACTGTCCCAACATACAACACTTCACTGTCCCGACATACTAACATACAACAATACTTCACTGTCCCAACATACTAACATACAACACTTCACTGTCCCAACATACTAACATACAACAATACTTCACTGTCCCAACATACTAACATACAACACTTCACTGTCCCGACATACTAACATACAACACTTCACTGTCCCGACATACTAACATACAACACTTCACTGTCCCAACATACTAACATACAACACTTCACTGTCCCAACATACTAACATACAACACTACTTCACTGTCCCGACATACAACACTTCACTGTCTCGACATACTAACATACAACACTTCACTGTCCCAACATACTAACATACAACACTTCACTGTCCCAACATACTAACATACAACAATACTTCACTGTCCCGACATACAACACTTCACTGTCCCGACATACTAACATACAACACTTCACTGTCCCAACATACTAACATACAACACTTCACTGTCCCAACATACTAACATACAACAATACTTCACTGTCCCGACATACAACACTTCACTGTCTCGACATACTAACATACAACACTTCACTGTCCCAACATACTAACATACAACACTTCACTGTCCCAACATACTAACATACAACAATACTTCACTGTCCCGACATACAACACTTCACTGTCCCGACATACTAACATACAACACTTCACTGTCCCGACATTCTAACATACAACACTTCACTGTCCCGACATTCTAACATACAACACTTCACTGTCCCGACATACTAACATACAACACTTCACTGTCCCGACATTCTAACATACAACACTTCACTGTCCCGACATACTAACATACAACACTTCACTGTCCCGACATACTAACATACAACACTTCACTGTCCCGACATACTAACATACAACACTTCACTGTCCCGACATACTAACATACAACACTTCACTGTCCCGACATTCTAACATACAACACTTCACTGTCCCGACATTCTAACATACAACACTTCACTGTCCCGACATACTAACATACAACACTTCACTGTCCCGACATACTAACATACAAGACTTCACTGTCCCGACATACTAACATACAACACTTCACTGTCCCGACATACTAACATACAACACTTCACTGTCCCGACATTCTAACATACAACACTTCACTGTCCCGACATACTAACATACAATACTTCACTGTCCCGACATACTAACATACAACACTTCACTGTCCCGACATTCTAACATACAACACTTCACTGTCCCGACATACTAACATACAACACTTCACTGTCCCGACATTCTAACATACAACACTTCACTGTCCCATTGACTAACACAGATGTTTATTTTAATTTCAGGCGATGTCAGTGATTGGAGACAGACGGTCACGAGAGCAGAAAGCCAAACAGGAAAGGTAAGATCATCCACAGTGACACAAACCTTTTTATTCATCCTGGATCAACATGCTGAGGTGAACTCGCTGTGATAGTGACGTCTGTAATCTGCAGAATTTTCCTGACACGTTTGACATAAAATGTTTGTCTGGCCCTTTTTATATTTTCAGAGAAAAGGAGTTGGCCAAAGTCACCATCAAGAAAGAGGACGTAGAACTAATTGTAAGTTCTTAACTTGTCTTTTTTCCACATCTGTTATTGGAGGAATTGATTGTCAAAAGTAAATGGACACCAGAACATTTCATACTAAAAATCATGGCCGTTCATCTGCTGCTAGTTTCATATTTCTTGTAGAACTTTCAGGGCACCACTCTGTGATGTTTTAGTTTTATTTTGGGATTATTTTAGGAGACAGTGCAACTTGCAAATATGCCTGTTTTCTGATTTGTATCATCATCTTGTAGGCCGTCACGTGAAATACAAGGAGCGAGCGAGAATTTGTGTGTGCACCCATTTTGGGAGTCTGGGAGCACACACACACCTGCAACATAAAACTAATCAGTTATACCGTCAGTTTGTCATCAAGCACAGTTTGAACTTGTCTCTCATTCTGTGGATGTTGCAGATGTCTGAGATGGAGATTTCGAGGGCGGTGGCCGAGCGCAGTCTAAGGGAACACATGGGGAACGTGGTGGAAGCTTTGGTCGCTCTCACTAATTGAACATTTACCAAATGGACTACAGTGATACTGAACTAATCCCAGTGGTTAAACTGCAAATCCTTTTTGTTTTTCATTTTTTAAATAAAGTTTGACATTCGGCTTTCTTCCTTTACCTGAGATTAAATGTTACACAATTTCAATACTTTTCAACAGATTGAAAAAAGTTTTTAAAATTATGAAACATCAGATTTTATTTGCAAATAAATCAAGTGACAAGACCTGTACTTTTACATATTAGAAGAAAAGAAAGAAGGAAATCTGCAACATGTTATAAACTGATATTTACACATTTTCTTTGTTTAAAAATTGAAGGGGATTTTAGTGGTGTGGCTCAGAATTTGTTCTGCACATGCACAATGGAAAACTATCTCATCTCCAAGTTGACAAACCAATGTGGATAAAGGTTCTTTTTAAATGGTGCAGCAGAATCTGGTTTCCTTCCACAACAAAGTCCAGGGAAGAGAATCTGTCTCTGACGTCACATCTAAGTCTTCCTCTTATTCACCGTGGGCCTGTCGAACACGTCCCTCACACCTGCAGCCTTCTGCTTAAAGAACTTGCTGTTCTGAGCACTCTCCTGGGCCCAGGCGGAGTCAAATGATGTGGTGTCCTGGTCCACCAGGTGGGTGTACTTGGTACGTCCAGACCGGCCAAAGTTTTTTACCTTAAAGGAGAAAACAAACCAGACAATGGTGAAATCGGGGAAGCGAAAGTTTTCCTTTGTTTGAAAGCGATTCAAAACATCAGACCGGTCAAGTTACCATCAACATTAAAAAGATTGGTGATCAAACAGGAAAATGTTTTGGGTCAAGACTGAAGGAAATCTCAATTTCTATCACAAAAAAATAAACTGTTAAGCAGCAAACTGACTCGTCCACCATGTTTTCACTTTTCTGATTTTAAAAATAAACTTACTTAACTAACAGTGTTCAAGCCTCCAGGCCTGCAACATGAAACCAGCAGAACTAAAATGGATTATGAGGAAAAGCAGCATACCTGCATGACTTTGGGTAAGATGGTTTTGTTAAAATGATCCTCCAGAGTGGGAGCGCTGAAATCTCTCTTGTACACGTTCTCCTCCTCGTCCTGCAACACACCACATGCCAACGGTAATTACGGATTAACTGTCGGTAGAACCACATCAAATTTAAATGTTTCTGTGTTAAAGTGCTGAGTGGAGCTGCTATGGTCGTCAGTGTTACACAATGTTCAGACATATGATGCAACATCCCACTGACCACAACGGCTGTTGCACTTTGGATAGACATTAAAATTGTTTGGTTCATTTTTGTGCATCAGTGGTAGCTTCAAAAGTTATACAGTTGGTTTCCAGTTCATCTTTCAGTCCAAGTGAAGGTTTGTACCAAATTTTAAGATATTGTATTCACAAGAATGGGACGGATTTATGTACGGACAACTTAAAAATCATGCCTCCGGCCACTGGGTGTCGCTGGCAGAGGTATAATAAAAACTACAAATAAATCATAAAATAGATAAAACAGAACTTCAGCTTGTGAGATCAGATTTTTGGGGCTGCAAAACGAACTGATTCCACTGACTCACCATGAAGAAGGCTCCTCTGTGATAATACTTCTGGAGAAACTTGTATTTTCCTTTAGACGCTTTGTTGGTGACGAGTTTGCCGCTGTTGCGCAACTCGGCTCTGCGCTCCTCCTCTGTCAAGTTGTGGAATCTCTCGATTTCAGCCTTCTCCTTCTCCATGCTGAAGATAAACACTCTCATCAACAATCAATGACAACTGAGCTTATTAATCAAGTTCATGTGCATGTTCCGTTTACTCACACTTCTCGGGCCTCTCTGTCCCTCTTGATGCGTTTCAGCTCTCTGACTTTCCAGGCTTCGTATTCTTCCTCCTCATTCTCTCCATCAGTGTCCAGAGCATCCAGAGCAGCCAGTGTGCGACGGTTCTCCTCAAACTCCTTCTTGGCCTCCTCCTCCACAATCTTGAGCGTGTAGCGCCGTCGGTCTTCCGCCTGCTTCTTGGCCTCGACCTCCAGCTCTCTTTGCCTCTGCTCCTCTGCTTCACGCTCTGCCACTGTGATTCTGTCCTTTCTGTGGCACAAACCAACAGAGTTGTTATCTCATATCCATGATTTTTAGGGTTAGGATTATTATTCCAGCAGCTAATTTACTGGATGTAAGTTGATCAGTTTGCTAAAATGTTTAAGTTTCTCCAGTTACGAGATCAAGTCTCCAATAGACTCATTTTAAAGTAAGAGAACTCCAGACTGAAAGTGGGGTTAATGCTAATTTTCAATTTGTGCGTCAAGGGCAAACAGCAAAAATTGATTAACACAGTAATGTTAATAATTTTGTTTCCACTGAAGCTGATGTGAATGTTTTCTGAAAATCTTAACATGTCCTGATCTGGTAAAATTCTCCAGCGTCTCTCATAAAACAGCTGACTCATGATGTAGTCAAAGGAAAGTTGCCAAAACATTTGTGGATTTAAAGTTTCAGTCCATACTTGCGGATGAAGACAGGTTTGAGTCGCGGCTCTGCCTCATCCTCGCTGTCTGTGTACTCCTCATATTCAGACTCAGACTCTGACTCCTCCCCTGACTTCCCTTCTTCCTCCACCTCCATCACCTCCATCTCCTCATTCTTTCGTTCCACTGCACGCTGCCGCATCATTGCTCGTCTCCTCTCAATTTCCTACACAGAATGACAGACTCCAAGTTAAAAATTTCTCTTAATATAAGAAATGATTTAAAATTTTAAAGCAGAAATAACTAACCTCGTCATCCACTTCTTCCTCTTCCTCCTCTTCCTCCTCACTACTCTCCTCATGCTCTGGGTGCCACGTGCCTTCATCCGAGTCCTCGCTGCTCTCAGCAACAACCTCAGGCTCTGCGATCTGTCTGTGTCTTGCAAGCCTGTGGACAAAGTAACTAAATTTGAAGAAACACAAAACACAGTGCCCATATTAGTCGATTCAGACTGAATTTAAATAGCGGTGCAATACCTCTCCTCCACGTCTTCCGAAACACGGTTGAGCAGACGTTTTAGACGTGGGTCAGAGACGTCCTCTTCCTCCTGCTCCATCTCTGGCTCCATTTCTTTTCCTTTCTTTACAAATTGGAAATCCTCCTCTTCCTCATCAGACGACTCCATTGGTGCATAGTCAGGACGTTTACCGGACACGTACCTCTTCACCTTCACCTTCTCCATGGAGAGCTCACCTAAGATATGAAGAGACCCCAATGATGAGTTTGGTCCTGAGGTTTCCATCGCTAACACAGAATGTTAGGATGTTTCTTTGAATACATTTGACCTGAAATACTATTCAGTGCAACAACAACGTCTCCTTTTCGAGATGCTTTATTTCAGTTTTTGAAGCTGATGCTAATTAGTCAACAAATCAACCCAAACAAAATCATACTTCATGATTTGATCATAAATCATTTGTCAAGTTTTATATGCCAAGAAATATATCAGGATAAATGTATTTGAGGATATAAGTATCAGTTTGTGTACTTCACTGACACCACTTTTCCCTGAAGTAGAAACGTTGTATAAAGCCTAGCCGCTAGCCTAGCCGCTAGCATCTCACCTTTCTCGTTCCGGACCGGAACGGCTCCGGCCGTGGACTGGATCGGCGGCAGCTTCATGTTGAGCGCGTCGTGACTGGACATGTTCGACTGCTGAGAGGAAAATAAAATATAACCAAGAAAGACTCGGATTAATGAAGAACGGTAACCATGCTAGTGTATCCATGCTACTGTGACCATGCTACTGTGACCATGCTAGTGTATCCATGCTAGTGTATCCATGCTAGTGTAACCATGCTAGTGTGACCATGCTACTGTGGTTAGCGACAACGAACCAGCAGGTTTGTAGTAGAAAGTGTTAGAAGGAAGACGAACCTCTGTAAATCTGCTCAGAGGAAAATAACAACAGTTCGACTGCGACACAACAAACCAGCTCCAAGTCTCCTCGACAGCGGAAGTGCTTCCTCGTCACCGGACAGGAAGTGGATTTGTTCCTATAGCATTCTGTCAATGGTTCCGCCCATAGGTGGTCTTACATAATCTAAAGTTTAAAAACTACTGTTATATTAATTTTTGATCAAACATTTTTCTATAACTTGTTTTGTAGGATATCTCTTTGGTCTAAATTTACTTGAATCCAAAGTTTAACAATTAGCTGCCTTATTTCTTGCTCATATTTCATTGTAATTTAATCATATTTTCCAGTTTTAAGCAAAGTTGATATTATTGTTTCTTGCTGTCTGTCTCATTTCTCTCTTTCCTTTGATTGTCCTTTCATGTCTTTCTCCCATTGTTTCTGCTTCCTTTCCTTCTGTTTAAAGATGTTCTTAGTCGTTACTGAAGCTGGCGGACACATCAGTGCATTTTATTTATTTAATACATTTAATTCATTTGAATTGAGTATTCGGTTTGTTGTCTTTCAATCAAAATGTCTGACTAATGATAATCTTGAATCTGAACAAAATATGCTCTTAATGGCTGTGTGTCCTCTATCCACTCACATTATACAATTACTTCTCCTGTATATACCTACAGCCCCTCACTCATCTTTCTCCCTATTTTAATAAAAATTCTGGAATTATAATTGCTACTCCCACCTTCTTGAATAAATTCTTTGATGCAACTGTATAAACCTGGATATAACTGTAACCATCAATATATCCCTGTATTGTATTGAAAATATCTCTATTTTCCTTTTTTAATAATGTGACATTGTAGATGGAATTTATTTATTTTAGATGTAACTTTTATATCTAGAAATATGTTGAAATATGTCTTTGGTGAAAAAGTGACTGCAACTGTGTCTGAGGGTCTTCAACAGAAAACAGTTTCCTACAACTTCCAAATACTGATTCATGCCTGACGTCACTACAGCAAAGTTTAAACATGAGCTCAAGTGTTTGGATGGGTTTCAACAGTGTAGTAGCAAGAGATAAAAAATTAAATGTCCCAGCAAAATAATACAACTAAGAAGTAAGAAATTAAGATTTATTAGCATTAGCACAAATGAAGTTTTAATATATTTGTGAGTGAAATCTTCAGTTTTCAGTCAGATTGTTGAGACTCTTCTGTGTTTGAACAGCTCGTCCAGCTTCTCTTCCAGAACCGAGCTCGTTCCTCTCAGGCCTTTAACCACTTCTGACGACCAATCAAAATACTCCTGCACCCGCTCCGCTGTCCAACCTAAACACACACACACACATGGATAGAGTAACCGGTACACTGTGAAGGACTGGTACTTTAACCAAATATTTTTGTTGCCAAGAATTGTAGTAAAGCTCTTTAAAAACAACAGAACAGCGTGATAGCAGTGAAATGCTGACCAACAGGTGTGCAGCGGTTCAGGTCCCTCAGGTTGTACAGTTTATCAGCCAGTTTGACCAGTTTGGCTTGATGACTGCAATGAGCCGCGTGTTCCACCTGCAGACGTTTCCTCTCCTGTTTGGGTAGACTCTTCTCGTCGGTCACCTCCTGGACGATATGAGCCACGGTCGGCCCAAACTTGATCTCGAGCTCGGCAGGCGTGGTGTCAGTGTCCTCCACGGTGTCATGAAGCAGAGCAGCCTGCGGGCAGGACATGTACAGTTCAGTGATTGAGGCCCTATTCACACCTGCTCTTAACGTCTGTCCTGAGAACTGATCATGTTTAGCTTGTTCACTTCCTGCCCTTTATGCAAATAATCACAACTGTCATTGGCGTTCAAGAAGAAGAAATAATGTTGTTTTTACAAAGTTTAGTTTACAGATGTGTCTCATGACAAAGTTGTTTGCGTGTGTGTGTGTTTGTGTCAGCAGTGGGCGAGAGAGGAGGGACTGAATGAACAAGAAGGAAGAAGAAAGACTTCGCCATTTAATCATTATGTGTGGACTTTGTGACCACAAACAAATCAATGTGTCGAGACTGAAAAGTGTCAACATACTATTGTTTCATTGTGAAAGTTTAGCGTCAGCTCAGTAGACTTCATACGTGGCCCAGGACACGTTCACACAGTGAAAGAATCCAAGTAACAACATACCTGCAAAACCTCAATGTCTGTGACGCCTCCTTCATGGCTGAGGATTCTTGCTACTCCTAAAAGTACACACACACACACGAAGTTAAGATTTCACTTTATATACAGTCTATGGTCAGAACACTGAACTTAAAGGTCAAGTATCATAAGATTTCACTTTAGATACAGTCTATGGTCACGGGGCTCCAGTTGTTGTTTCCGCGGTGACACGGACAGATTAGCGAGCAGCACCTGAAGTCATGGCGGTCAAGAACGTACCGATTGGATGATTGATATACGGAGTTTTATCCGCATCTTTGCGTCGCTGGTTACGATGTTTCTCTGCAGAGAAATAAACCGTCTCTAGCAGCAGAAGTGCGTCTGAGTTCATGGTGAAAAATCAATTAACAGGAAATAACACTGCGTCAAACGTCGCATCAACGGAAGTAGAGGGGTCCGTTGGTTTGAAGAGTCCGGGGATAAACAGCTGTCAGTTTAGCTACAGAAGCTGCTAGCTGCTCATGTGATGTGTCAGATATTCTCTTTATTCTTCTTATTTATTCTCTCTTACAGGGTGAGATCAGGGTGAGATCAGGGTGAGATCAGGGTCGATTCCTTTGTTTAATGAATATTATCATTTCATATCGGTGTCAGCACTTTGACAGTAATCTGTGAGAGTCGCTGTGTTTTTAGCCAACAAGCTAATCGAGCTCTCAGGGTTCTGTTGTTTCTGAGTCTGATTCTTATGGGACAGTTTTTACTCGTTATTTCGAGGAGTGGATGAGTCACCACCCTCGTGTCCCTGCTGTGGCCCAGAATGGCTCACGGTGGCCGAACAGACTCTCCGGAGCTCCCGGACTTCTCTCTGCTGAAGAGGCTGGCCAGAGATCAGCTGATCTACCTGCTGGAACAGGTGAGATCCACTCACACACTTCTGTAAAAACATCAGTGTCCTCAGCAAATGTTATACATCTTTATGTACAGTCTACGGTTTACACTCAATTACTCTGAAATGATCAAGCAGCTGTTTTATTGTTAGAAATAAATCAGTATATCTCATATGATATTATATTAATATGTTCTATTACATAGTAAAAGTGTCTGTTTGTGATGTTCTGTTCTCTTATTAAATAATATTATATTATTATATTACATAGTAAACGTGTCTGTAATGTTCTGTTCTCTTATCATATTATATTATTATAATATATTATTTTACTACACAGTAAAAGTTTCTGTTTGTAGTGTTCTGTTCTTTATTTTATCGATTGCTGTTGAATAGATTTAGTCCTCACTGTCTTGTTGTCTCACAGCTGCCAGGGAAGAAGGACCTGTTCATTGAGGCTGACTTGATGAGTCCACTGGATCGTATTGCTAATGTTTCAACACTTAAGGTGAAAGTCATCAGCTTTTATCTTATTGACATGAGAAAAACAACTGCGCTGCCTCAGAGGCTTTTACTAACATTTGGTCTTGTTTTATTTCAGCAACATGAGGTTGACAAACTCTACAAAGTGGAATATAAATCTATTGTCAGCACCTCAGATCAGTGAGTACACACACACACACACACACACTCACTCACTCACACACACGATGATGTGACTGCATGACAATGTGCTGTGTCTCTCTCAGACTCTGTTTCCTGATCCGGCCAAGAATACACACTGTAAAGTGGATCTGTGGTAAGTAGAGTCAGATGTTTTCTTTTTGAAATGTTTTCAACTTTTTTTATGTTTATTTCATAGATCTTGAATGAAATTATAGCAGAAAGATGGATACATGTATATATAGTCAACAAAGAAAACTATCACTGGAGAAACTATCAAATTGAAAATTATCAGCTGTAAATGTAACTAATTACATAAGCGTTGTTTTTTTGTTCATGTTTAGTTTATCTACGAGGAATAAAGTTATCCTAACCCTGTGTTGAGTTTGTTACCTGAGGTGAAAACATTATTGAATGTCCGTTTATCAGATGTCAGTAAATCTCAGTTACCTGTTTTAGAATGAGTTGAAACGTGATGTGTTGAGTTATTGAACTGACTCTATCTTACTATTCTGTTATTCTGTGATCTCACACTTCCTGCTGTAAAGAGTTTTATGTGGGAAACTCTGACACAGTACAAACTAACTGCTGCTTCTGCTCTGATGCTGAAGCTGCGACGCTAAGTGTTTATCACTAGCGGTCTGTAGTGGAAACCCTGTATTTACACTTTTTTGTCACCACTGTTTGACATTTTTCATTCTCTCATCTCTGCTGCAGTCTGTGTGTGTGAGTGTAAATTCTGCAGAGGGTTGAAGATGAAGCAACTCGACTCGATCAAATACAGAGACACCAGCTCAATGCTTGGTGCACCAGTGTGACCAAGGAAAATGTTTTGCAGGTTTTTGGTCTCATGTGCACTCTGGAACTTTGGTGTTGAACTCTGTAGAAACTCTGTGACTTCATCATATTGTCACTTGCATCAAAAGTCTAAGGTCTGTATTTCATGCTGTATTCTTTGTTCCAGATGTGGCCAATGCAGACAAAGCTGCAGGAAGATTCAGAAGATACAAGATAATCTTCACCCCACAGAAGGTATTTCCTGCTCTGCTGCTGTGATTTGTTTTGAATGAAGTTCTTGATATTTATATATGGGGCGACTGTGGCTTAGGTGGTAGAGCGAGTCATCCACTAACAGGGACGACAGTCCTTCGATCCCTGTCTCCCCCAGTCCTTGTGCTGAAGTGTCCTTGGGCAAGATACTGAACCCCGAATTGCCTCTGATGGCTGTGCCGGCATATGATTAATATATGATAGAGGAAGTGCTGCACATACATGCTCTATGTAAACGTGTGATCTATATTAATACAGAAGTTATATACCACATATTTACTTGCCGACCATCTTGTGTCATCCAGTTCTTTGCATGTGAGGCGGTGCTGGAGGAGCAGGGGATCTTTGGTGGTGAGAATCTTTCTGTCTTCACATTTATTTTGAGTAGAAATAATCAGTGTTAATAAAAAGTTCATAGAAGTTGTTAAACTTGTTTTTGTCGTTTCGCAGATGTGACCATCGATGAATGGGCGTTCTACCTTCTTCCACTTGACGATGACATCATCAGTCTGGAGCTGCCAGAATTCTTTCGAGACAATTTCCTGGTAAAGACAGAAACTGAAAAAGAGCTGATATGATTTGTTGATTCTCTGTGAAGCTGACGGTATTTTTTTTGTTTAAGTTTGTCCGTCCGTCTGTTTGTCCATCTATCGGCCCCACTCTTCTGAACGTAATATTTCAGGAACCATGTGAGGAAATTTCTTCTAATTGACTCGAGGATGAACTGATGAACTGACCTTTTGGTCTTGTGAACGTAATTATCTCAGGAACACCTTGAGTGAAGTTTCTAAAATTTTGCAGAAACGTTCACATAGACTCAATGAACTGATTTTGAAGGTCGAAGGTTGCTGTGATTTCTCAAAAGAAAATTGAGATATCAAGATTTCTTTGAGGGTATGTCTTGATGTTCACTTTGACTCAAAGATGAACTGATGTGGTCAAATGTCACTGTGACCTCACATCACATGTTTTTATCCTTAACTCAAAAATGTTTTCTTCGTATGACGAAACACATTAATAACATTTAATAATTTACTTCAAAATCTTCACTACAACTATTATTAGTCTGGACAGACATTTTTACTTACAAAAATAACTGTACGCTTGTGTTTTTGTAGCTTGTAGTTTGTAAATGATCAAACTTTCCACAGGCAGGGGACCAGCGCTGGGTGAGGACCGCTGCCAGCGCTCTGCACCTCCTTCACTCTGTTTACGGTCCGTTCTCCAAGATCTACGGGATTGGAAGATGCTCCAAGGTGTGGTATGATCAGAGACTGTCAGGTCTTCTAAAGATAATGTTCTGATGAAGGACTGAAGCCTCATTGATTGTGTCTGGTGCCAGATGACGTACGAGCTGTGGAGGGAGCAGGTAGAAGAGGAAGAAACAAAAGCCTGTCAGGCTGAAATAGGAAAAGTTTTTCTTATCGACAGAGGTAAAAAGCTTCGTATCCTTTTCCCAGTGGACATCTTACCATGCAGTTTTTTATTATTTAACATCAACATTGTGTTTTGCAGATGTGGACTTTGTCACTCCTCTGTGCTCTCAAGTTGTCTACGAAGGACTCGTGGATGATATATTTAGAATCAAATGTGGTGGGTCTCAAATCGACATTTGAATTATTTTACTCCTTTAACTTGTTTTAAAATACAGATTTATCCTTTTTATTTTTTGTACCTTTTTTTAGCTTCCTTTATTTTGTCGTTTTATGCCATGGGTTTAATTTTGTCTGTTGTTTTTAATATCCCTCTACAGTCTGTGCCTGAAATGTGCTTTATAAATAAAACTGCCTTGCTTTGCAGGATGTGTGGAGTTTGGAGCTGATGTTACTTCCTCTGACAAAAGTTTGAAGGTCATGCTGAACTCTCAGGATAAGGTATGAGCGACACTGGATCTCATCTCTGATCATGTTGATCATGATGATTAAAAGTTAAACGTTCTATGAACTCACGTAGGTCTTCAATGAAATCAGAAACGAGCATTTCTCCAACGTCTTTGGGTTTCTCAGTCAGAAAGCCAGAAATCTCCAGACTGCATATGATGTGAGTAAATGTTCGTTCCCCTCATCAGACTTTGTGACTCAACTGAGGTAACTGACTCTTTTTCTTCATTCTTCGACAGAAGCGTCGGGGGATGGACATAAAGCAGATGAAGACGTTTGTGTCAGAAGAGTTAAAAGGGTTAAAACAAGAGCATCGGCTGCTAAGCCTGCGTGAGTACGACTTTTACTGTACACATGTACTTGTACTCTGTGACATTATTGTACTGCACATGTGTACCTGTTCTGTAATATATTATACCGTACATGTGTACCTGTACAGTGTGACATACTTCACTGTACACATGTCCTTGTAGTGTGACATATTTTACTGTACATGTGTACCTGTACTGTGTGATGTATTTTAAAGCTGCAGTGCTGAAGTGCACCTTCTCTCTTCCAGACATCGGTGCGAGTGAATCAATCATGAAGAAAAAGACGAAGCAGGATTTCCAGGAGCTGTTGAAAACAGAACACTGTAAGATTACGTTCAGAGTTTAGTTAAACGTGTACCTTGAAAAATATTTCGTCAATAAATGATTTGTTCAGTCATATTTTTGTTTATTCCTTGTTTTCTCTTCTAGCTTTACTTGAAGGATTTGAAATTCGTGAATGTATTTCTTTCATAGAGGAGCATATCAACAGACAGGTGCTTTTACTTAAACACAGAGTTGTAAACAGGTCAAATAATAATTTTAATAATATGATGGAACCTTATTTATTTCTTTTTTTAAAGGTCTCCATGATAGAAAGTCTGAGGCTGCTTTGTCTTCTGTCCATCACAGAAAATGGTGAGTTGTCTTTTGATAAACAAATATAAATCTAATTATTCTCAAGTTGTGTTAATAACTGTGAGATGTTATTTTCTCTCAGGACTCCTGCCAAAAGATTACCGCTCGTTAAAATCACAGTATCTACAGGTGAGCCTCAATAAGAGAAGCTGCTGACAAATGTTTTCAAAGTCACTAAATAATTAGACATAGTTTTAGGAAACATCTACATTTGATATTTTATTTGTGGTATTTTTACTTCTCTTGAAGTTATTTTCTATCTTTGTATGTTTGATACAAACAGGCTGGGAATGTTGTCCTTTTAGGGGCGAGGTCATTTGGTGTTTGATTGTATAAAGATCTGAATGAGATTAGTTCCTCTTATTTGTTAGCCTATTTAGTAGTGACATATTATAACCCTCTTTAGAGAGTGTCGGCCTGCTCCTGAGCAAGTAAAGTAAATGATTTATTTCCACCAGCTTCTTTAACATTTGATAAGAACGACAATGGCCAGCTGTTTTTTTTCAAACACTTGAGTTTTCAGTCGATTTAATGAGTTTTTTACTGAGAGCCACAGACTCAGGACAGTGTCAGATGTCAGAGAGAGTCAGAGAGAGGTCAACTCGTATGTATTGGTCTTTTTATTCACTGACAAACAGAAATTGACCGAATATGGCTGTGCCATGTTAATGTGGCCCACAGTTTAGGAGCAACCTTTGTGTAACGTTGAGTCTGCTTGACATCATCAGAGCTACGGAGTGGACCACCTGCTCACATTTGCCCACCTGAGGCAGTCGGGGCTGCTGGTGGAGCAGCAGCCGGGCGAAACACTGACCGTCATGGAGAGCAAAGTGGGTAAACTGGTCAACGACAAAGCTGCAGGTGAAACGGCTTCTTCCTCATCACAGTTATCGAATCTCTGGCTACTGGATATGACTAATGAATGGTTTTGTGTACATTTTGTGTAACTCTCCTGATCCTCATCACTTTTGTCTTTTTAAAATTATCTTTTCTTCCAGGAAAGCTGACTGACGCCTTCTCCTCTCTGGCAAAGAAGAGTAATTTCAGAGCCTTGAGTAAAAAGCTGAACCTGGTAAAGTTTTGTCAACTTTTCTAGATTTATTTCCTAAGAATCTTATTCATCTCACTGACAAAGATTAGAAACTGGATTATCATTTTTTGTGTGAAGGTGCCCAAGTCAGATGAAGAATATGACCTGCGGGTTCCACGAGACATGGCTTACATCTTCAGCGGAGCTTACATCCCTTTGAGCTGCAAACTCATTGAGCAGGTGAGTGAATCAGAAGGATGATCTGAGCTGTGGCTCAAGAGGTGGAGAGGGTCGTTCACTAACCAGAAGGTCAGTGGTTTGAACTCCGGCTCCTCCACTCTGCTTCAGAATTGTTGTGCTGACAATGTGTGAATGGTGTGTGATAGAAAAAGCTCTGTGGCCAATAAGACTGGAAAAAGCCCAGTTAAATTCAGTCCGTTTCACCATGTACTGAGCGACTGGTTAGTTCGAGACAATAACATGAGGAAAGTGTGTGTAATGTGTTGTGATATGTACGTCAGTGTCGTGTTGTCTCCTCGTGTGTTGTGTAGGTGCTGGAGCGAGATGGATGGACGGGGCTTGAAGAAGTCACCAGGCTGCTGAATGGACATGACTTTTCTGTAACAGGTTCAGTCACCAGGAGATTTGTTGAAGTTGAAGGAGATATTAAAAATGAATAATTTTTTAATCTGTTGAAATTAAGATACTTGCACAAACCTGCCTAGATGTTTAAGTTTTCAGCACTTTAAGTCAAATTAAGATGCATTTGGGCAGTAAAGAAAAAAAGAAAAGAAAAAACAAATCAAGAAGAAAAGAATCATTGCTTGCATCACTCAGTGGAGTTACACACATACAAGGGTTTAGTCACCAGGTCAGAAGAGAAGAAATAAATGTATTATCTGATTAACATGACCTGGTTTCTCTGGGAAACCTCCATGTAGACAAACAGCAGGACTAAAGCTACATGTCGCTGTTTGAAGTAATGAGTGATGAGGTTTTCTGTCTAATCAGGTAGCAACGGAGCAGATTTAAGAGCAAAGAATGATGCTCAGCGCATTGTCCTGGTCGTGTTCCTCGGAGGCTGCACCTTCTCTGAGATCTCAGCCCTACGCTTCCTCGGCAGAGAGAGAGGTAAACGTGACCCTCTGTTCTTCAAGTGTGAACCGGTCATCTAGATTCCAATATGCACCCAAATGAAAACTTTTTTAAAGAACACGAAGGAGAGAAAGGGTAATTTAAAGGTTATTTAGTTATTGCGAACATACATGAATCAAATTAATCTCTAAAAAAGATTTGAAGCAAATTTAGCTACTCGCTAGTTTCCATTTGTGGTTCCCCCTCTAGGGTCAGGTGAACAGAAAGCATAAAATTCTCAACTACAAATGGACCAACAACCTACAGTGTGCAATGATAATAATAATAATATAGAATACAGACTGATATATCCACCACTCCTTCCTCTCAGTGTTGGAGTTTCGGTGCTGGAGTTTTTTTCACTTCTGCTGCTCTTGTTGCTTTGAGTGAAACAGTCTTGTTTTAATTAACGACGCTGTTTTCTGATTTCAGGTTATAAATTCATTGTGGTAACAACTGCCATCACCAACAGTTCGAGGCTAATTGAAGCTTTGCTGGACAACCATGTGTGAGACGTGTCAGCTCATCATGACGGACAGAAGCCACACACATGTCTGAGTGAACTCTTCATGCTTCATTCCCTCCAGCTCTGACATGACAGATGGAAAGTTTCCTCATGCTCTGATTCTGTTGTCAAAACAACTGTGAAGATGTCTCATGTAAAAACAGTGAATGTTTTTAACAGACGTTGAAGCTTTTCCTTGTGTTTTTTGTCTCAATTTCAAAATATATAGAACAGATCTGCTTGTTGTTGTGTCATATGATTAGTAATCAGATAGAAGACACAAAAATCAAATTCCTACGCAAAACGTATAAAGAAATATCTCATACATGTTACAGCATTCCTGTTTTCTGAGTTTGTGACAGAAGTGAGCTATGTCACAATCTGTCAGAGGTGAAGTGTTGATTTATGACATGACACATACATGATTTATTAGTAATCACATACATGACACACACATGAATTATTATTCACATATATGACACATACATGATTTATTACATTACACACATGATTTACTATCTATCATACATGACACACAAACATGACATACATGATTTATGACATCACATATATGACACATGATTTATGACATCGCATACATGATTTATTACATGACACATACATGATTGATTACGTCACATACATGATTTATTACATGACACACACATGAATTAATATTCACATATATGACACATGATTTATGACATCACATCCATGATTGATTACGTCACATACATGACACATGATTTATTGAAGTGACGATTTCAGTTTAAAATAAAGTTTCAACAGGAAACCGGTTTGAGCGTTTGTTTCACTCACCGGGTCGTTCCGTGGTGGGCGGGTACATGTTACTGTGAGCTTCGTGAGCTCCCCGCCCCCGCGGTACACGGCAGTGTCACACAACGCGCGCTCCCGCGGAAGGAGCCAATCACAGAGCAGAGTGCGCGGATTTTGAACAACAGACAAACGGATGAAGAGAAGTTTCTGCTCAGAAACGAGTTGAGTTGTTTTGAATCTTAGAGTTTGAGTTGAACTAAACTAAACTAAACAACTACCCGAGGTCAGCAAACACCTTCAACCACAACTCGAGCTGAAGTCCACGATGAGAAAGAGGTAAAATGAACTTTGTTTTTCTGACGATGCACAGTCATGATAGTTAAAACATGTTAACTTAACATGTCAGATTACTCATGATAGTTAAAACATGTTAACTTAACATGTCAGATTACTCATGATAGTTAAAACATGTTAACTTAACCACGTTAGTCATGATAGTTAAAACATGTTAACTTAACCACGTTAGTCATGATAGTTAAAACATGTTAACTTAACATGTCAGATTACTCATGATAGTTAAAACATGTTAACTTAACCACGTTAGTCTTGATAGTTAAAACATGTTAACTTAACATGTCAGATTACTCATGATAGTTAAAACATGTTAACTTAACCACGTTAGTCATGATAGTTAAAACATGTTAACTTAACATGTCAGATTACTCATGATAGTTAAAACATGTTAATTTAACATGTCAGATTAATCATGATAGTTAAAACATGTTGGTTAAACCAGAAAGAGGTAAAATGAACTTTGTTTTTCTGACGATGCACGGTCATGATAGTTAAAACATGTTAACTTAACATGTCAGATTACTCATGATAGTTAAAACATGTTAACTTAACATGTCAGATTACTCATGATAGTTAAAACATGTTAACTTAACCACGTTAGTCATGATAGTTAAAACATGTTCACTTAACCAAGTCAGATTACTCATGAGAGAGAGAGAGAGAGAGAGAGAAAAGCAACACAGTTATTGACATGTATTAAAATAAAGAATGACGGACAGAGAGAAGTGGAGAAGTGCTCAGTGCATGATGGGAGTTCCCCCTCAGTGCATGATGGGAGTTCTCCCAGCAATCTAGACCCATAGCAGCATAACTAAGTGATGGTTCAGGACCTGATCCAGAACTATAGACTTTATCAAAGAGGAACGTTTTAACTTTAAATGTAGAGATGGTGTCTGACTCTAGAACCATGACAGTCACACATGTTAGTCACACATGTTAGTCACACATGTTAGTCACACATGTTAGTTAAACCACGATAGTAAAACGTGTTAGTTAAACCATAATTAAACCCATTCGGTTGATAAATAAGGCCGGTTCGGTGATTGGCATCACCTCAGACTCACTTGAGGTCACCTTATTAAAGAGGGTTAGGAGGAAGGACCGAGCTTCAAACAGTCATGTGCTCTGAAGGCGTCACTGACACAGTGATATTAACAGTGTTCTACTGAACGACTAAAAGGTTTTTTATTCCAGCAGCGGAGATTATTTAATAAACATTTTTAGTTGTGGGCTGGATCCATGGCTTCTATCAGTGATGGGGTTTTTATCATTTTGATGCGTCCTGTGAATGTAATGTTTGTGTTCTTCTTCATTTAATCAGTGAGGTGCTGGCAGCAGAGGCGGTGTCGTGCCTGAACAAAGCTCTGTGTCATCTGAAGGACATCTGGGAGGAGATTGGGATCCCGGAGGACCAGAGACTACAGAGAACAAATGTGGTTAAGAACCACATCAAGGTAACACACGGACAATGTGGCCTTCTGCAGCTCACTTGACAATACCGTCTGTTCTCTGGAGTATACATTTGAAAAATGTCGAAGAGAAACACCACTAACAAGACGGCAGAGACAAGTCGTCAAACGTGTGGGAACCTTTTACATTGAAGCCTTCAGAGACTGTTAACTGCAAAATTAAAAAAATGATTTCACATAGAACAGCGACAATATTGTGGAATGAACCTGAAGAGAAAACATGAGGGAGCCAGTCTTCTTCTCTTGGTTTACTGATGGATTGTAAACAACGTTAAGGTTCATACCACAGTGATGTTGTGCTGCTACTGTATGTCATGTCAGCTTTGCACAGGTTTTCTTTGAGGCTTTGATGTAAAATGTTCACACACTTTTAATGAGATTACCGACTCAACAATGAGAGGGAGATGGTCGAGAGACCAAAAGACTAAATGAAGAGAGGGAGCTGCGATATCGAAATGTTCCAAAGCAGAACAACAACCTGTTGGAAGATGTTGCGTTGCTCAGTTTAGTGTAAATACAGACATGAATTCAGCCCAGTGCAGCTGCTCTGCTGTGAGAGACACTTCAGAAAAAGTCAAAATAATCTTCTTTCCTAACGACTATTGCTTGACCCCGATGTACTGATGGTACTAATGAAGCAGCCTTTTTAGTTTTTTACATCTTTACCACGGACATTTTATTGAAACTAGATGCTGTGTATGATGGGTTTCCAAACACATTAATCTGTATCCATGTCGGCCAAAATGATCCCCAGAATAATCATTGACTGGATATTTTGATATATACACATCATTGTTCTGTATTATATGTAATTCATGTATGTATATCCACCAGGGCTTACTAGAAATGATGATCAAAGAAGAGGAGTGTCTGAAGAAGAGGCTCCTCAGCAGCATTCACACATGCAGGACAGAAATGGAGAAACTCTGCCTAGAACTTCAGCTGCCTGTGTTTGAGGTAACAATGTTTTCAGTGTTGGAATAATTCAGAAATCATTCAGAAAGAATTCAACGTTTCTTACACATTCTATTCCAGATTGATGACAGAAGGATCATTAAGTGTCATATGTCTCAAACAGTATTAACCTGCTTACTCACTGTTCATTTCATTCTGAAACTATTGGTGACACAAGTTAATACAAAATACTAAATCTGATCCTGATGATCAGATTTACGAACTGTGACGACAGTTCAGCTTTGAAGAAAAAAGCTTGAGATGGAGAAATGTCTTAAATTTGTTCTCTGCATATTCAGGAAGAGGAGGGTGTTAGCATGCTCCAGCAAGAGAAGAACATCCGCACACAGGTGGAGGCCCTGATGAAGGAGAGGACTCGTAGGATGCAGCAGCTGAAGGATCTGCTGGAGCAGGACCAGGACCTGTGCGACATCTTGTGCTCAATGCCATACGGCATCGCTCCGGAATCTGTGCCGTCACCGGAACAACTGGAGAACTTCAGCCAGCACATCACCAATCAGAGCACAGAGAAGGTGGGAGCTTGTTGTCTTACATGCCCTGAAAATAAAAAGGACACAGTATAATCTGTCCCCCTGTCATGTTTACAGGCAAAACGTTATGCTGAGTTCATGGACCTGAAAAAGCAGATCATCTCGTACATGGATGAGCTGGATCGCATCCCTGAGACCAGTTTTGAGAAAGACGTGGTCTGTGAGGATGAGGACTCGTTTTGTCTTTCCAGCGACAATATTACAGCGCTCAAGCTGCTCCTTTGTCAGGTACCGTAATTTTTTATAACATTATACTGAGTATTTGTTGTCTTAACATACTTTTACAGCCTGCTGTAGGCGATATTACTTCTATAAAATGTCTTATGTTATTTTATGTAAACTTGGTATTCAGTTAATAATATTCTTATAGTTAATCCATTTATCCATCCAGTTCCTTCTGTTTATCCAGGTTGGGATAAAATATAGTTTTGGTAATCATTGCTTTTTCTCCTGAATATTGAATAAATGCATTTTGTTGATAATAATAATATGAGTTTTCAGAGAAATCTCTGTCTGTGTCTCCCATATCTGGAGAACTATGAGCTTCACACTTGTTACGTGTGTTGAACGAGATATGTTGAATATTAATACAAATGAAATAAGTGCTCTGTAGCAGCAGCGGCTGGGACTCATCAATTTAAGTTACATTGTCAATTAATTCTCCAGTTGGGGGTTCTACAGCTCTATTACCACTTGGGTTAAAGGTATAATTCAAAACCAGCGAACACTGTCAAAGCTGCAGAGTTATGAACTGATGCCACTTTTCTGCCATTTTGATGCTGCAGCTGGAGGAACGAAAGGCAGAGAATGAGGCGATGTGTGAGACTCACAGAGAGAAGATCCAGCAGCTGTGGGAGCGACTGCAGGTTCCTCAGGAGGAGAGAGGTGCCTTCAGTGAGCATATGGTCACATCCAAGAAGAGGAACCTTGAGGCTGTGAGAGGACTTTTAGTTCATGTCTGTCAAACACCATCTGTGGTCGCCAGCACTGTGGCTGCTGTTTTTGCTGTTTTGGCAACACTTTTAGTTTTCTGTTTCAGTTACAAGGAGAAGTTGAGCGTCTGGAGGAGCTCAAATTGTTAAACATCCGTAATGTCACAGATGCCATCCGCTCCGAGATCGCTGTGTTTTGGGAAAAGTGCTTCTTCAGCACCGACCAGCGACAGGCCTTTGCACCATATCTTAGTGGTGGGTTCACATCTTGTTTTCAGCCACTATAAGTTGAATGATGCTTAAGTTTGTATCAGTGTTGACATTTAAGGTGACATCAACTGTTGTAGAGGATTTTACTGAGGAGCTGTTGTATCTGCATGATGCTGAGATCCAGCGCTTGAAGCAGCATTATGAAGATCACAAAGAGCTTTTTGATGGAGTTCAACAATGGGAAGAAAGCTGGAGACTCTTCCAAGAGCTGGAGGTGAGGACACCTCAACAGTAACAGGAATAATTTAGACAACAACATTTATACAGATAAAGAATTTACACACGTAGCAGCAGTTCAAATACTCAAAATATATTTTTAATCAGGATGGAAAATGATCAGATTTTTCGATTCTATTTCTGTCAGTCAAAGGCATTAGAGGGTAGAACCAGATCAATTCATTGGCTTCTTATTGCAGATATTCAGTATCTGTAACAGTGTATATAGCTAATGCGTCACAATAACTTTTTATTAATTTTAAAGAACTGTAAAATGTCCCTCAGTATATAATTGATACTATTATTACCTTAAAAAATCTTTTCTGTATCATGGAGTGATTTTAAACATCTGATGGTCCAGCTTTTCACTTTTTCCCTTCAAGATCAGCACATTATGTTTGCATGAAATGTTTAATGATATGATGAATATTTCAGCTTCATGCCAGAGAGGATTGTCTCATATTCTGTCTCTTTAAACTTTCTGGCTGTCAGAAAAAAGCCACAGATCCGGCAAGATTCACAAATAGAGGAGGGAATCTTCTCAAAGAGGAGAAACAGAGGTCTGAGCTGCATAAAAGTCTGCCCAAGGTAAGAAGGACACCTATTATTATCGTCCAGACTGAAAATATCTTGTAACATTTCTCAAGAATTTGACAGTGTGTGTGTTTTTTAGCTTGAAAGGAAATTAAAAGCCCAGATAGATGGGTGGGAGAGTGAACAGGGTCGGGAGTTTCTGGTAAACGGACAGAAGTTTCTGAAGTATGTGGAGGAACAGTGGGAACTGCACCGACTAGAGAAAGAAAAGGAGAAAGAAGAAAGGGTAAACATGTTATTTTGTATCAAAGATTTAGTCCGTATGTTGCCTTAGAAATGTGTTGACACTTCTTTACATACTCTAAACAGCATTTGAAGAGGACCAAACAGACTGAGGAGGATATGCTGTATGGAACAGCTGTGCGAACACCGACCAAACACAGATTCCTGGGCACCACCACACCAAATAATAAATCACGAAAGGTTGTGACCTCTATTTGTTGTTTTTCCTGTTTGAGCCGATACACATTCATTCTATTCAGTGATGTGACACACTCCCTGTCTCTCTCAGCAGTTTAATGCCACTTCCAGTATTTCTAGTGCCACCTCCAACAGCACCATGCGCTCCGTCTATGGTGGAACTGTCTGTCGCTCCCCTGTGCCCCGCCCACCTCTCTCTGCAAACAAGGTGGGTTTCACATTAAAGAGAAAACAAGTCAAATCAGAGCTGCTAAAAGCAGCAATGGGCCGTGGCTGGGCATGTCCTTCTCCCTCAAGCGTCCTCAAGCGTCCTTGGGCCCCTTGAAAGGTGCTATAAAAATGTTTTTGAGGATGAATGTGTTGCTACTCCACCCAGCATTTTGCTTGAGCAAACATGAGCAGCTATTGTACATCACCCAGGGCTAGAATTCACAACCTCAGGTCTGATGACTGCGCTGCTCTGAAGTTAAATTGAACTCATTAGGAGAAGTATCTGTGGTGATCATTGTTGATCTTGTGACGTAACTTCAAACACATCAACATTTAAATAAGCTACACAAATCCTTTAATATCTTTGATTTATTATCTGGGCAGCAGCATAATTTGCCAAATATATTGACATGCAGATTGTGAATGTATGGCACATGGAACAACAATTTGTCGCAGTTCAAGCCGTCTTTTGCGATACGTATATCACATGTCATATCGCGATGCAGATACATTTTCGATATGTCGTGCAGCCCTACAGAAAAAAGCACAAACACTATTTTCAGGACATTTTTCATTCTGATTCTGATTCTGATTCTGATTGTTAATGTCTGAAAACAACTTTAGTCTTGTGCTGAACTCTAAAAAGACTTTACTGCATTGTGTAGTTTAGGAGGTCTGACTTGTCTCACCTGTTTTTCACTGCTTTGTGTTTTCTAGTGTCCAGCGGCACGAACACCAGGAGGCGGTAAACCCCCCCAACCCAGACTGCAGGGCTGTAACAAAGAAAACGAGGCTCAGTTGAAGGGAATCCCTCTGAGTGGTGCGTTGCTGACCCCCGCTAGTCCACAGCGTAACTTCAGCATAGCTTCTGTTGCCAGCACATATTCAGAGTTTGTGGTAATTTAAACTTTTGTCTCTAATTTCTTTTCTCTGCTTCTATTTAATTCTGTGCCAGAACACATTGAAGTCTATGATTGAAGTTTCTGGTGATGTTCAAATTGCTAATGATATAAATTTATGTTTTAGAGGGACTTGGTCAACAGTGAATCTGTTCAGTCAAGGTGTGTTTGGAGTTTTAAAACCTCGTGTGATGCTCACTCATCTCTTTTATCTTAACTGCATGTCTCTAATCAGAGGACAGATTTCCTTTTATGAATAACATTATGTTTTGACTTAGATAGGAACAGTTACATGACTACTGACACTCCCACATTTCTTTAGTGTTTGTGTGTGCTTCAGTTCATTCATTAGAGATGACTACACACAAACTGCAAGTCCAAAGTGTTGACCCTGACAAATTATATTTGAGGGGACGGGGTACTAGGCCCGGGGCAGACACCCAGGGAGCCATGTGCAGCTCCACTTAGTTTGTGCTGTGCACTGTCGACCGAGCCAAACCGCGGGTGCCCCACCATCTCCTCCGGCTCTCCATACATACTGTATGTAACATTCAGTTGTTTTTACCCAGGCTGAGTTTACTCACATGTCCGATGCGATGGTCTGTACACACCTGGTATTAAAATGTGTTTTCTGTGATCTCAAGTGGACAGACCCCATTCAGAGGTGGTCTGAGCCACATGTGTCCACATTCTTTTAAGCAGTGTGAACACAGATCCGTCCTGGGCCACATATGAAGGACATCGTCCTCAGCTGACGTCTCTGAGCTGCTGCAGTTTCACTAAGAATCGAACATGTTTTTTCTCTTCTTGTTGATTTGATCAGCACATCGACACTGATCAGCACATTATGATCCATACTTTCCTTAAATTGGTCAAATCTTTCTTCACAGCTGCCCAAGATTCATTCAGACTCTCCTGACTCGTCTCTCCCTCTCTTTCTCTGGCTCGTGTCACACACACACACATGCACCCACCCACACAGTGACATCGGACACATCCGTAAACTCCGACTTGGTCAAAACAACATTGTTGGTCTCAAGTAACACAAATGATGTACGTATTCATTTGCATGTAGTGTTAGAGTTGAGCAAGGGAAATGAGATCCGATCACAGGTGAGCACAGGTGTGAGCACGCTTACTTAACGCTGGCCACTCATGATCGAATCTCTCTGGACGGATGTTAATGTGGATAGTTGAGCACACATAGAAAGTAGTATTTCATGACATACACAAACTGAAATGGAAATAATATGGAGTATGTACGGTTATGGTATCGATCTCTCAAATTCTGAGCCTCCATTTGTTCCCAAAGTTCAAGAATCATACAAAATTTTTGAAGAAAGGAGGTAAAGAGACAAAGTGACTATCAACTGAATGAATTAAGGCCTGATGGAAACATGAGTTCAGTGTCTGTAGTTTAATTCTAAGTTTAAGACCTGGTAGTGAGACACTGTAATGATCCTCACTGACACTAGTCCTTTATGTCTCAGTGAGACACTGTAACTAGTCTTTATGTCTCAGTGAGACACTGTAACTAGTCTTTTATGTCTCAGTGAGACACTGTAACTAGTCTTTATGTCTCAGTGAGACACTGTTTGAATTATGTTTGGCTTTAAATTTTAGAATTGAAGTAGGTCAATCTATATTTCCATTATCAGCAACTTAATCCACTAATTTTTAACACGTTTGTCTGTTAAATTTATAAAAGACGTGAAAATAATAACTAATAAACAGTTCAACTTCACTTTGACAAACTAAGAGATTGTGTCTTCTCACTAATTCCACAGCGAGACCTGTCCAAGGCCTCTGACGCCAAGATCCAGCACAACATCCTGAACTCCACCAGCAGCAACCTCTGACCCCTCCACTCTGATGTGACTGCGTCATTCAAATACAGTACAATGAAGTTTTGTTAAAGATTGATCACTACCTTTCACTGCTATCAGCTATTTTATATGTAAATGAAGGTAATAATATATTTAGTGTTGAGTCAGTGATAGACAAGGTGTCACTGTCTGTAAGAGGGCTAATGTTTGTATGATAACTTAAACTAACACTCATTTATTTCAGTTTTTTTTCTATTTTCAGATGTAAAATCTGTCGTCTGCACATTTTTTAAAACATTAAAGAAAGTTAAGCTTTCTGAGCTTATGCATCTGGGGTCACAGGCCAAATGTATTGAGTACATTGCACTTTCTAAAAACATATATTGCAGTGCATCAAGTCAATTTTTTCTACATGTATGTATCTGTATATATTTATATCAGTTCCTGTTGTAATAAATGTTTGTCAAAGATGGATTCTGTCATTTAAGGTTGTTCTTATCACATTGACATATGATCAAGTTCATGTTTCTGATCAGTTTAAGTTGCTTTACCAACTACCTAAGAACTCAAAGAAACACTTGTTCTATTGACCAGTGAGGATCAAATCTTCATCCTCACGTGTTTTTCATTAATCTAGTTCAACAGAATTTACAGTGATTAAGTAAAGTAAAGTGTGACTTTCTGGTTTTTTAAAAACTGAAATAAGGTTAAATCGACTATTTGAAAGGAAGAAGTTCTATGAAAAATCCATGATACTGTCTTTAAGAGGTGGCAAATTATTTTTGATTGAGTTGTAAGAGAAATATAGAAAATAAAACTTGTGTAGAACAACTTGTGATTCCCCTGAGTCATTGACTTACTCACTGGACTGTGATCAGCCTTGTATGCAAACTAAAGCACAGACAGTTTCATCAAATCCAATCAGATAGTTTAATGTAGCATTTCACAATTTTCACATCATCGTATACATCCCCTCCAGAAAAATTAATGTGTCTGAACTGTTTTTAGAGTGAAAGAAGTGAACAAACACATTTCTCCCTTATCTTCCTTTTGTCTGATCAGAGAATAAGATGAAGTGTTAAAAGAGGTTTCAAGAATAAGATAAAGTGTTAAAAGATGTTTAAAGAATAATATGAAGTTTAAAAGATGTTTAAAGAATAAGATGAAGTGTTAAAGGTTTAAAGAATAAGATGAAGTTTTAAAAGATGTTTAAAGAATAAGATGAAGTGTTAAAAGAGGTTTCAAGAATAAGATAAAGTGTTAAAAGATGTTTAAAGAACAAGATGAATGTTAAAAGATGTTTAAAGAATAATATGAAGTTTAAAAGATGTTTAAAGAATAAGATGAAGTGTTAAAGGTTTAAAGAATAAGATGAAGTTTTAAAAGATGTTTAAAGAATAATATGAAGTTTAAAAGATGTTTAAAGAATAAGATGAAGTGTTAAAGGTTTAAAGAATAAGATAAAGTATTAAAAGAAGTTTCAAGAATAATATGAAGTTTAAAAGATGTTTAAAGAATAAGATGAAGTTTTAAAAGATGTTTAAAGAATAAGATGAAGTTTTAAAAGATGTTTAAAGAATAAGATAAAGTATTAAAAGAAGTTTCAAGAATAATATGAATGTTAAAAGATGTTTAAAGAATAAGATAAAGTGTTAAAAGATGTTTAAAGAATAAGATGAAGTGTTAAAAGAGGTTTCAAGAATAAGATAAAGTGTTAAAAGATGTTTAAAGAACAAGATGAATGTTAAAAGATGTTTAAAGAATAATATGAAGTTTAAAAGATGTTTAAAGAATAAGATGAAGTGTTAAAGGTTTCAAGAATAAGATGAATGTTAAAAGATGTTTAAAGAATAATATGAAGTTTAAAAGATGTTTAAAGAATAAGATGAAGTGTTAAAGGTTTAAAGAATAAGATGAAGTGTTAAAAGATGTTTCAAGAATAATATGAAGTTTAAAAGATGTTTAAAGAATAAGATGAATGTTAAAAGATGTTTAAAGAATAATATGAAGTTTAAAAGATGTTTAAAGAATAAGATAAAGTGTTAAAAGATGTTTAAAGAACAATATGAAGTTTAAAAGATGTTTAAAGAATAAGATAAAGTGTTAAAAGATGTTTAAAGAATAAGATGAAGTGTTAAAAGAGGTTTCAAGAATAAGATGAATGTTAAAAGATGTTTAAAGAATAATATGAAGTTTAAAAGATGTTTAAAGAATAAGATGAAGTGTTAAAGGTTTAAAGAATAAGATAAAGTGTTAAAAGATGTTTAAAGAACAATATGAAGTTTAAAAGATGTTTAAAGAATAAGATAAAGTGTTAAAAGATGTTTAAAGAATAATATGAAGTGTTAAAAGACGTTTCAAGAACAATATGAAGTGTTAAAAGATGTTTAAAGAATAAGATAAAGTGTTAAAGGTTTAAATATGAGTAACAGTATGAAGAAATACAACAAACTGAGTTTAAAGCTTGAAACTTTAACCACATTCCCTCAGTTCATCTAATTCTAGTTTGAATGATTGTAATGGGAGGACATTCTAAAATCTCTGTATAATAAATAATCAAACTCGTAAATGAAAAGAAAAGAAATCAATCAAAGAGAAAGGAAGTCACGGTTTTTTCTATTTTAAAGGATTTCCACCGGAACCTGCGTCACAACCGGAAAAGGAAGAAAATCCAGCGACGGACACTTGTTGGTGTGACCCCAGGAGGCACAGGTGTGATTCAGAGACTCAGTTTCTCCACAGCTCGGAGAAGAAGTCCTGACAAACTGAGTCTTTACGTCGCTCTTTCACACGGAGCTCCGTCATGTCCGCAGCCGTGGCGCGGCTGCTCTTCTACCCGACGTTAGGATACAATGTTCTCATGGAGAAAGTGTCGAGCCGCCGCTGGTTCGACCGGGTGGACGAGACCGTGATAGTGGGAGCACTTCCGTTCAGATCCATGACCACACAGGTGAGTGTGTCCGAAAACAGAGAGGCTATCCCGGCCTGAGTGCCCCGGTGAGCCGCCCGGTTCATTTCATATTCAGCAGGTGATGGTCAGTGTGATGATGATGATGATCAGTGTGATGACGATGATGATCAGTGTGATGATGATGATGATCAGTGTGATGATGATGATGATCAGTGTGATGATGATGATGATCAGTGTGATGACGATGATGATCAGTGTGATGATGATGATGATCAGTGTGATGATGATGATGATGATCAGTGTGATGATGATGATGATCAGTGTGATGATGATGATGATGATCAGTGTGATGATGATGATGATGATCAGTGTGATGATGGTTCAGTGTGATGATGATGATGATCAGTGTGATGATGATGATGATCAGTGTGATGATGATGATGATGATCAGTGTGATGATGATGATGATGATCAGTGTGATGATGATGATGATCAGTGTGATGATGGTTCAGTGTGATGATGGTTCAGTGTGATGATGATGATGGTCAGTGTGATGATGATGATGATGATCAGTGTGATGATGATGGTTCAGTGTGATGATGATGATGATGATGATCAGTGTGATGATGGTTCAGTTTGATGATGGTTCAGTTTGATGATGGTTCAGTTTGATGATGGTTCAGTTTGATGATGATGATGATCAGTGTGATGATGATGATGATGATCAGTGTGATGATGATGATGATCAGTGTGATGATGATGATGATGATCAGTGTGATGATGATGATGATCAGTGTGATGATGATTCAGTTTGATGGTGGTTCAGTGTGATGATGATCAGTGTGTTGATCAGTGTGTTGATCAGTGTGTTGATGTGTTACAGCTCGTAGAAACAGAAAATATCCGAGGAGTCGTCACCATGAATGAAGAGTATGAAACTAAATATTTCTGTAACTCAGCTGAGGTGAGTTGACTTGTCTTTTCATGTGTAGACAAAAAAAGTGATACAACTGGTTTAATTTCATGAAAATAATGAATGATTTGTGTCAGATGATAAAAAATCAGGTGGTTCAGAGCTGAATCTTCTCGTCATTATTTGCTGGAAGAGATGTTTATGTTGTTCCAGCTTCTGAAATATGATAATTTGCAGAATATGATATTAAAATGAGTATCTTTTGACTTTCCCTGACAAATGACGCTGGGTGAAGGAATGGCGTGACGCAGGCGTAGAGCAGCTGAGGCTGAGCACAGTCGACCTCACTGGCGTCCCCAGTCTGGAGAACCTGCATCGTGGCGTGGAATTCGCCCTGCAGCACAGAGAGCAGGGAACCAGCGTGTACATCCACTGCAAGGCTGGTCGCTCCCGCAGCGCCACACTGGCTGCTGCCTACCTCATCAGGGTAAGTACAGAACTGTGGGGGGCAGAGGGAAGGCAGTTTGGTAGAGTAGTAGATGGTTGGTAAACTGAGTTAGCAAAAGAGAAGCATCTTCACAGTGAAATGCAACATAATGTAAAGTCCCTGCAGTAAATCATTTACATTTTGAAAGTCAAACTTAAAACAGTATTTCCGTGTATAGCAGAAATACACTAAAACCTTTGACACTGCAGGGACCCAGTGTTGATGTAAATACTGAAAAGTCAGTTTCATGATTGTTTTGATGTTGCCTTTCCAATCACAGTTACACTGCTGGACTCCAGAGGAGGCCTGTCAGAAGCTTGCGACAGTCCGACCCCACGTCCTGGTGCGTGCCGCTCAGCTGCAGATGTTGCGGACGTACTACCAGCAGGTGTGTGAACAGTCCAGCTGAGAGCACAGGGCAACAAGTGGACGCCGTCATGTTCCCAGCAGCTGGACTCAATGTGGACCCACAGACTGAATTCATGAAGCTGCTGTCGTATGAATGAATCCTTTACATTTTACTGTGAATGACAAACACACACCCAATGATTATTTTAAATCAAATATCAAGAGTTTTATTGGTAAATAGCAAATTTCACTTGTGAAAAATAAGTGAGAAGAAATCATAATTTCTACACTTTTAACCATCATTTCATAAAACCCCAAACTTTGAAGTGACTAAAACATCTCCACTCTCTGGTTTTATCACCTGGAGCTAAAACTGATTATTATGATTTCTGAACATGGATCACATTAAAAATAACAAAAACACTTTTTCAAACTTTTTCAAACCTTGTGATTTTTCTTTCCTCCCAATATTTCTGACTTTCAAAATAAATGTTTGTGTTGTTACATTAACAGTGTCACAACAAGATGAGGATGTTTTACTGCGTATTTCAGCAGTGATGTTGTTACTGAAAAAACTAAAAACCTTTTATTTCAAGTCATTATTTTTTCCTCTGGTGCCTCATAACTTAAAAAAACAATCAAATAAAATATTTGTGAGATGAATTCATAATAATGGTGTTTCTGCTCCTTTATTTTCAGCACGTAGTTAAAAGACTTTAAAGCAATTAAAAATATATTTTCTGAGTTTTTCACACCACAAGCAGTGTGTTATCAACCAGCAAAGCAAATTCTGTTAAGTCAAAGTTAAAAAATAGGACACCACACAGAGTACAACCAAAATAAATTCTCTCTGTAAGTGTTGTCAGAATACCAACATTTGAGTCAGCGATACCAATGAAATTCAGGATCACCTGCACTGATTGATCCTCTGGTGCAGGTGGAGGTGCTCTTTCAGCCTCCTCTTATTTGACACAAAGCTGATCTGGAATGAATGTATAAATAAGATGGAGAAAAAATGCAAGATGGTTCTCAATGTAATGAGATGTCTCAAAGGGTCTGAATGAGGAGCCAGTAGAAAAGCTTTTAAGATTATATATATATATATAATATACACTCACCGGCCACTTTATTAGGCACACCTGTTCAATTGCTTGTTAACACAAATAGCTAATCAGCCAATCACATGGCAGCAACTCAGTAAATGTAGGCATCCAGACGTGGTGAAGACGACTTGCTGAAGTTCAAACTGAGCATCAGAATGGGGAAGAAAGTGGATTTAAGTGACTTTGAACGTGTCGTGGTTGTTGGTGCCAGACGAGCTGGTCTGAGTATTTCAAAAACTGCTGATTTACTGGGATTTTCATGCACGACCATCTCTAGGGTTCACAGAGAACGGTCCTAAGAAGAGTAAATATCCAGTGGGCTGCAGTTGTGTGGATGAAGATGTCTTGTTGAGGTCAGAGGTCAGAGGAGGATGGGCAGAGTGGTTGGAGATGATAGAAAGGAAACAGTAACTCAAATAACCACTCGTTACAACCAAGGTCTGCAGAATCTCTGAACACAACACGTGGACCCTTGGAGCAGATGGGCTACAGCAGCAGAAGACCTCACCGGTGCCACTCCTGTCAGCTGAGATCTACTGAGGCAAACGTTCACAGACTCAGAACTGGACATTAGAAGATTGGAAATCGTTGCCTGGTCTGATGAGTCTCGATTTCATTCATGGTCAGAATTTAAACAACATGAAAGCGTGGATCCATCCTCGTATCAAGGTTCAGGCTGGTGGAGGTGTAATGAACAGGATTTAAGATTCTTTATTCTTTTATTTAGGTATTTCCACAGGGCCACACTCCAACACAGTAGGGGGCGGTAATGCGCCTTAAACTCGCCGTTAACCAAAAAGAAGAAGATCCGTCCCGGACAGCGACTAGCTCCTCCGGAGGCAAACAAACATGGCGGCGTCGTTGATGCGGTTTGTCCGCGGAGGTTTCGGAAGAAGTTTGGACAGTAAGTCGATCAGAACCTGATTTTATTTAATCCTCAATGATCTTTGTCTTTTGTTTCGAGTCTGTTTCACGACATCAAAGAAGAAACAGCCTCATCTACAACCGTCAAATGTTTCCGGTTTGACCTTCGAGCTAGCGACAGCTAATGCTAACGTTAGCCTGCAGAAGATGGACACTTCTTTCTAACAAATTACTTTTTAAATACTTTTTAAATAAGATTCACAGAATCCACTTCTCTCTTTAACTTGATATGAAACGTGTCATTTCAGAATCAACGACACTTTGTTTTCATTCTTGTTTTCTCTGCTTCTGTTGCTCAGTAGATTATTCTGTCAGGTTTCATGTAGCTTCAGGTTTGATTTAGATTCAGGTTTGATTTAGATTTGATCAGGTTTGATTTAGGTTCAGGTTTGATTCAGGTTTGATTTAGATTCAGGTTTGATTTAGATTCAGGTTTGATTTAGATTCAGGTTTGATTTAGATTTGATGTAGCTTCAGGTTTGATTTAGCTTCAGGTTTCATGTAGCTTTAGGTTTGATTCAGGTTTGATTTAGCTTCAGGTTTGATTTAGCTTCAGGTTTGATTTAGTTTCAGGTTTGATTTAGATTCAGGTTTGATTCAGGTTTGATTTAGATTTGATGTAGCTTCAGGTTTGATTTAGCTTCAGGTTTCATGTAGCTTTAGGTTTGATTCAGGTTTGATTTAGCTTCAGGTTTGATTTAGTTTCAGGTTTGATTTAGATTCAGGTTTGATGTAGAAGTGTTTGTCTTCTGCTCTTCTCTCAGTTGCGAGGAGTTCGTGTCTCCAGCAGCAGATCAGACCACAGAGCTCCACCACGGAAACCAGTCGTGAGTACAGAGTCAAGCAGTATGGCTGAACCACTGATGTGGTGACGCTCCAGTTCATGCTTCTCATGTATTGTCATCAAGGTTGGATCAACAGACCACAGTGTTCTTAATAAATAAAATAGAAAAGTTGACAGCTGCTGCATTGCTCAATCATTATAAACCTCTGTCCTTCATGCAGCCACCACCAGGCCCTCGGATGCCGTCACTCACAACCAACTGGCAGCGTTTGGAGAGTATGTGGCTGAGATGATGCCCAAATACATCCAGCAGGTCCAGGTAAGAATGTCACAGACTCTGTTCACACCTGATATCAACATCCATTCTGAGTGATCAGAAGTGATTGGGGTCTGAACCTCTTTATATTCAGTCTATGGTCTGAATGGACTCAAATGTGTCTTAAATTCTGATCACTTAGGCACATTCAGAGGGTTCAAAAAAACAAAAAGAGCACATGGCTGATAGAGATGATACTGTGATCTTCTTTTATCAGTTTTTGTTGTTTATGTCTCCATAATCCTGGAGACAGCCATGGAAAGGGAAAGGTGTCTTCTGGTTGTCCAGACATCCATAGCTCATCCTTCCATCCCATTCTGGTGAAAATGTTTTCTCAGAAATGGCTTCAGGGAATTTGCATTTTTGATCTTTGGGAACTTTTTTTTTCATCTGATGTCTTAACTTGTCTGTAAAAGAACCTAAACAGAGAACATGAGTGAAGGATTCCCATTATTTATTATCAAGATCCAAACAGGAAACAGCTGTTAGAACCTCCCCAACATGTAGATATGTTTGTGTGCTCATGTGTAAGTGACCTGGTGTGTGTCCTTGTGTTGTAGGTGACCTGTTTTAATGAGCTGGAGGTGATGATTCACCCAGACGGAGTGATCCCCGTGCTCACCTTCCTCAGGGACCACACCAATGCCCAGTACAGGAACATGATTGACCTGACTGCTGTTGACATCCCAACACGGCAGAACCGCTTTGAGGTAATTTGTCTCAACACACACACACACACACACACACACACACACACACACACACACACACACACACACACACACACTTTAAACATTAAACACACATTAAATGTTACATGAGACAAACACACTCACTCTCCACGATAATGTAACAGTTCTATAAGTTCATGTTTTTTCCACCAGTTCAAATTATCACAAATATATTTCTGAGAAATCTTGTTTTGTCTGTATAGTTTTTATCTTCTTAACATAAGAGTTTTAAGCTCACTGATTGGTTGTCTTCTCTTGATGCACCTTTCATTGTAACAATGTCTGTGCTGGTTTACAGATCGTATACAACCTGCTGTCGTTGCGCTACAATTCTCGTATCCGTGTCAAGACGTACACGGACGAGTTGTCGCCAGTGGACTCTGCAGTGCCTGTCCACAAGGCCGCCAACTGGTATGAGAGGGAGGTGAGTCGCAACCTGCAGAGGAAGACATAAAATATTGCCATATTTTATGTCTTGAGGACATTGATGATGTCGAGTGTTGATAAAAATGAAGTAGCATGAGACAAATGAATACATTTGTTCATCCACAGTTTATTTGTGGTCATAGGTCACAGGGTTTGCTGCTGGTTGTCAGTGTGACATTGTGTTTATCCTCATTCTGTTTTTAAATATCTCAGATCTGAGTGTTATGTTGGGTTCATACTGACACTGAGCAGAATGAGTGAAAAGAGTGTGCGTGTGTCTTCAGGTGTGGGACATGTTTGGTGTGTTCTTTTCCAACCACCCAGACCTGAGGCGTATTCTGACAGACTACGGATTCGAAGGACATCCCTTCAGAAAGGACTTTCCTCTGTCTGGATACGTTGAGGTGAGTTTAACCTGTGACAGCGATCAGCTTTTTTCAGCTCCATCAACATGTGATTCATGTGTTTCCTTCACAAGATAAATGTAGGAGGACGTCAGTGAGACAGATAGAACGCTTCAACTATCCAACTCTGCTGCATCCTGTTATTTGTTTTTAGCTCATTAATGTATCCAGGGATCCAAATGCTTTGAAAATCCTTCAGTTTGTGTAATGAAAGAATATTTCATGTCCTAAATAACTGTGTGAAACTGAATTGATGTCTTTTGGAGGAATGAATGAATTTTAACACAGTATCTTACTTTCACTTTACTTCCTGAGAGAATACACTTCACATTCTGATGATTTAAAATTCATCAATATATCGACACTGAAATCCTCTCACAGTCTCTTATTTGTACATTTTTCACCAAGACTTGAAAACCCAACCCTTTGAAATTCATCAACCATGAAAACTTTGAAATAACTTTAAATGAAATCTGCAGGTGCGCTATGATGACGAGGTGAAGCGGGTGGTGGCTGAGCCTGTGGAGCTGGCGCAGGAGTTCAGAAAGTTTGACCTGAACACACCCTGGGAGGTGTTCCCCGCCTACCGAGAGCCCAAAGATACTGCTCCCAAACTGGAGGCTGGTGAAGAGGCCCCTGAGAAGAAGTGACGTCCTTTTGTGTAGTCTGTGGACACACCATGTTCCGTTTGTGTCATTGTGGGACTCAGTCCCCCTGAACAACCTGAAATATTTATGTAAATAAAACAATCTTTAAATTAATTTAGTGGAGCTGTGGTTTTTATCAACAAGAGATTTTTATGCCAGTGGCTGGAAACATGTTTTTGGGTTTTACATACGTCCGTCTGTACGAACTTCCCGCTCAGGAAGAATCCATCCAGGGAATGTCTTCAAAGTTAATACAAATATTCATTTGGTCTTAACGATGACCTGAATAGAATTTGGTGGCCAAAGGCCAAGGTCACTGTAACCTCACAAAGGCAGAGTCCATCACCAGGTTGGGTACCTTCCGGGTAACTCGCAATAAGGTTATAATAACAGTAACAGGTAAATAATATGTATTTGTGTAAATTCACGGGTACTAGTCTGGGTAAAAGTGAACTAAATGCAGGTGGGTAGTGGGTGAGGACAAAAAAATGTGTTTGACTGAGACACAGCTTGACTCAATCAGTTTGACGTCAATGATGTAATAGCAGTGTAGGCTCGCTGCTCGCTAGTCGATCAAAATGGATGAAATAAAGACAAAAATAGTAAGTGGCAAATATCAAATTATGGACAACACATCATTAAGAGCCAAGTCAGATGTTCGGGACAAATTTGGTATTATCAAAGACTCTGAGAACAACGTGCTGCTTGTAAATTATGTCAAAAAGTATTAGCTTTTGCTAGCCCAATGCTAGGCACTGAACGGTTCATGTGCAATCCATCCACAAGCGAATTACTACATCCATTGAAAGAACACAATTCATTCATCTGGTGCATGTGACACGTGTAAACATAGTGGTGGCCCACCGCTGTGTTACTAGGCTTGGTTGCACCACACTTGTTCAGAGCCAACAGTGCTTCATACCACACTTGGGAAGCCTGCAGAAGATGTCTTCATCTGCCCTCATCGGCTCTGCTTAGTTACTCGTGACCTACTTTAAGCGGAACAACCTACAGAATCGTCTGAAGAAAACACTGCATCCATGTGACACGCTGGGACTCCATACATACAGTACGATATGGAATCAGGAGCCAGTATGAGGAGATCTGTGCACTTCTGGAGGAGCGAGGGGAAGAAAACGTTGGGGGACATTGTTACAATACGATTTAACAAAGCTACCAATGTATAGGTACCAATGAACCATTGGATAGGCCCAGTATCTCACATTTACTGCAAAGTTTATTGTTGAAGCAAGAAGAGGTGGTAAGACTAGAAAAGTTCATTTTGAAATCTTTCTTCTCCTTTTCAAACATCTATTTCCCTATTTGAAATTCTTTTACTGAGATTCAATAAAACTAATGTTTTGGTTTGTTTGTTTCTTTTAAAAAAATATATATTTAGTTTAACATGTTTGAAGGAAAACAGTGTTTAGGTCAGTGTTTTATCAGGTTGGTGCAGGATTCAGGAATTAATATAAATCTCTTTGTCCAAAATGGGAACATTTAATTGAAACAGATTTCACCATCAGTTATACAAATCTACTATACTAGACTCACCCAGCAGATGGCGCTGCAGCATAGAACATACAAATCAAAGAACCATGATGTTCTAAATTCCTTCCTTGACTTTCACAGACACAAAAAAAGTCCAGGCTGTTTCTTCTCTTTTATTCTGTCAAATATTCGTACATGTAAGAAATACTCAAAACATTTCAAAGAGTCAACATGAGCCACACCTGAAAAGGTCCAAATGTTTTGTAGGATCTTTTCCCCATGATTTTATTTGTGTGTTTGGGATAAAAACCAAATTGACATTTTGACCCATGTCTGCTCAACAAATTCACAATGATCCATTTTTCATCGTGTTCAGAAGAAAGAAAAAAGCACAGACCAGAAACATCCAACATATCAGTTACTGCACAGATATAATTCACTGATCAATAAACACACAGGTAACAGGCTGGGCCTGTGGGAGCTGTTCAGCAATCATCATTTTTACTTTATTGTATTTTCAGTTACATGCATGCATCACACAACTAGTTCAGAGTGTGCCGCTGTGCTTGAGCCATTTCACACACCAGGAGTTTATCTTTGCTTATAACAGGAATTGATTTTGATTCACAGAACTGGGTCAGGTCTATTTTTGATTTAAACTGAGACGTCACACAAAGAACAGATTGAAAACATCTGGATAAATCAGATTTATCCAGATTTATCTTGGAGTTTTTAATCATGATCTCTTCTCTCTGGTTTCATACTGAACGTCTGTGAGCAGCCAAACCAAAGAGAGAGGCTCTGTCTGAAATCACTCACTGGTGTCTGAATCTTTACTTTCTTTATACCCTATATAGTGCACTCATTGTTTCCCACAATGCATCATGAAAAGTAGTGCAAAACCGCTGGTCACTAACTGAGCAATATCTACCATCATGCATTGCACTCGTGGCGGAGAGACGAGCGGAGCAGCAGGAACATCCAGACCTAACGTACAAATGTAAATACGTCACAGCACAAAGTTTATTTCTACATTTAGAGATGATCATTCAATATCCTCTTTTTACCTTAAAGTATTAATACTAAGTGTAACATAAATGTTTAAAATTTACGGTGGGTTTTTCCACCGGCCAACATTGTTTGTCATAATCCTTTAACAATGACGTCATTACCAGCACGGAGAAAATGCTTTTCTTTTCCCGATGAGCTCCTCACTATATTGTGCTCTATAGAGAAGTCACGATATAGTGAAGATGGGAATAGTGAGTGAGTGATTTTGGCCTGAGAATTTTTTAAATAGTCCTAAGATGTCTGGTAAAAGTCTCAGTACTTCATTCGAGTAAATAAAAACAATAATTTTTTTTCTGATCCTGTCTTGTTGATCTTCTTGATTACTCTTGAGGATTTTGAAGATTATTGTCGGTCTTGAACCACAGGTTGGAAACCTGCTGGGGGGAGGGTAAGATTGAGCTTGACTTAAGTGTTTATGGTTATTTCCATTTTTCGAAAGGTCTATTCTCCAAATTCTATGAAGGAAAACACATTTCCTCCATAACTGTTTTTAACTTTGGTGTTTTGTGCCCAAGTGTCGTCTTTTCCTTTTATGAATCAACTATGTTCTGTAGATTATCCAGAAATAAGACATCTTATGTCAACAGTTTCTTATAGAGCTCAGTAGGCGGTTGAGAAGTAAAAATCATTTTCTTGATAGAGATTTATTTTAGGTCGACTCACCACAAGCTATGAGATGAGATTTCTCCTGAAGAAGCCACAAGTTCACATGATATCAACTGGGTTTTATTCAAAATGTCAATCAGAAGCACTACACTACCCACAATTCTCAGGTGTAATAGCAACGTCTCTAATTGGTGGAGCTTGCTGTTACCATAGAAATGTAATCATGTTGGCTTGATTGGACATTATGTTCAGAGAAACTAAAATGTCTCTTTAACATGAGAGATGAGGAAAAGAGACAAGAAGCAGCAGGAAGTATTACAAAAAAGGAAAGGATTCACAATGGATTATGGGATGTGTAGTTTCTTAAAGTTAGTTAATTATGAACACAGTCTAGTAACTTTGAGATTTTCTTTATAATATTGTTTTTACCCTGAATTAAATGTTTCATAATTCATCTCTTTGCCGGTCGGCCTGGGTTCAAGATCGAAACTCTTTTATAAGGGTTTTATGAAACTTCACTAAAAATGAAAAATAAGACATTTACTTCCTGAACCTCAATGTTACTGTTACTATCACTACAGCTCAGACTCTGACTGCAAATGATGTCATCACCACAAGTTGGCAGCGATTGTATCTGAGCCATTTTGGCTTCATTTCTGGAGGAAGTGGAGATGTGTCGTCCATTTTTGTTTTACAATCTGTGTGACCCAAACACTGAAAGATGTTATAAGATCTGTGGAGTCAGTGATGATTGTCTGTAAGTAAGCAGTGGGTCCAGTGTTTACACCAACATACTGATCAAAGTAACGTCAAATACCTTTTTTAATCCGTTAAACCTAAATGCTTCACACTGTGGCAGCAGAAACAAATCAACCCATTAAAACTGCTCTCCAATAATTAATTTGACGTCATTAAAACAGTGCTGTCTCTCTTTCGAGAACTGAATTAGCCTACTTTCATTACAATGATGTTTTTAGACCATCAGAGAAGTCCAGCCAATAATCAAAGTTCAATCAAAGTAAAGTATCATTTCACATGGTGTCTCTTCAGCAGAGAAGGTGACTTTCATTTCATCACAACTTGAACCACGTCATCTTCTTCCAGGCGCTGTGAGATTAAACAGACGTGCATGACACAGATGCCTGGGAGAAGAAACTCAATTTCCCCCCTGCAGTGCTCGCCATCTGAACAAATGAATTAAACTGCTCCGATCAGAAGTTAAATTATGGTCTGGATCCCTGCGGGCTCAGAGGTGGCATGAGGTTAAAAGTTAGATGGAAACGCAGTCTTCACTTTTTGGTCCTGTTGTCCTCTGATCCTGCCGTAAGTGTTGAGACTGGAAAAAGCTCCAAAATGAAGAAAAGAGACTAATTTTGACACAAAACACACAGTTAATAATCACATAGTTTTCACATGCCTCTAAAGACATAAAGAAAGTAAAGGTTTTACATACAAGCAGAAACACCAAGTCTTTGACGAGAATAAATTCACTAAACTTAACATTTCACTGAAAAACATAATTTCTGTGTCATTTATTATCCACTGATCATATGAATTTAATGAGTGTTGCCTACAGTTTAACAGTGAGTACAAAATTTACATGAATTAGCATTAGGCAGAAGTTTACATTACAGTACAAGTAATTCATATTTGTCTTTAAGTTCTAGACTTAATTTTCTTTCCATAATTTGATCGTGGTGTGTTGTGGTGCTGGTACAAAGTCTAATGAGAGTTCATGGGACACAGAGGTGAGCAGGTAATGACTGAATTTTCATTATACATATTCACATTACTGTCATTCAAGGTTCCACATTAGGTGAGATGAAGTCATATCCTGGAAACTGTCAACTGCAAATTGAGAAGCTTTTCGTTGAAGCTCTGCACTCAGTCCGAGGTCCCTGTCACTTTGTGAAGGAATTCATATGAAGAGGAATCTTCACTCTGCTTTCTGTGGGGGACACCCGCACTTTTCCATCTTGCATGAATTCCTAACACAATGTTCAGGCCCGAGCCCATGTCCTGCAGCTAGGGTTTCTTATCTGCAGGTGATTGGCTGGTAGTGGTGGTGGGGAAGTCTGGGTAAACCAGGAAGCCAGTGAAGGTGATGTACTTGGCATGGTTGCTATAGGCCCCGAATCCATCTCTCTGGTGCGAGTATAGCCAGACCGTGTCCCCTGGTTTCAGCGCCAGCATCAAGCTCTGACTCTGCAGGGCTTTCTCGCCCTGGCTGTCATCGTAGATCATCGCCTGCACCTCCAGACGGTTTTTCATCAGCTTGACGGACAGCGTCTTCTGTGGCAGCTTGCCCACGTTGAAGGAGAAGTAGTACACGCCAGGAACGCGGCAGGCGAACACCCCCTCTGACATGTTGAAGTCCTCTCCAATGTTGACGAATGCTGTGTCGAAGCTAACGGGCTGGTGCTGTGGCAAGCCGACTTGGTCGACTCCCACAATGCTCTGGGTGCGCCCAACTGAGAAGGCAGATCTCTGGTCGTCCTCATCATCCTCCACCTTCCCCTCCTCCTCCTCCTCCTCCTCCTCCTCCTCCTCTCTATGTTGCAGCTCCCTCTCCTCCAGCAAACCTCTGGATCCAGACCTGTCATCTGTGGCCTGGTTACTATGCAACAAGGGGATGCTGTCCTGCTGGGGCTGCTGGGAGTTGTAGGTGGGATGCTGTTGGTGGTGGTGCGTCTGGTAGTCATAGGTGTCCGGGTAGATGAGGTAACCATTGAAGGTGGTGTAATGTCCGGTGTTGCTGTAGAGGGCATAGCGAGGGTCACCATGGAGACGGAGCCAGACGGTATCACTGAACTCCAGCTGCAGCATGACGCTCTGGCTTTGCACCTGAGGATCGAAGTAGACTTTGTTACCCAAACATAATCTGATCATCAGCCCCTCATTCGGGGGAATGCGATGTGTAATCCCCTCTGTTGTGCTTTCATTTCCAACACAAGCACACTGTGATACCAGCCACACTGTTCGACCAGAGTTGGAGCTCTGTCATGGAAGAACCTTTGTTAATGTTTCATCAGAGGGAAAAAATCCATCCTGAACTGAACTCATCTGATTATTCCTCATGAAGATTGTGTAAGTGGAGAATTTATTGGGATCTATTTAAACTCTTTCTACTCATTTTTAATGGCACCACAGAGGAATCACAAGAATATCAGACAAACTGAAAAGCTTTTTTCACAAACTTTTACTTTTGGTTTTGTTTGTTTTCAACAGGCAAAACTTTTATTTGTATCTATATTAATATAATAAAACCCTTCTAATAATCCCTCAGTATATTATTTTATCTTTTTAAATAGTTTTCATTGTAATACTTTCGTATATATGTATGATCTTTGAGTGCCTGCTGTAGGAAACGTGCTTCATAAATAAATCAACTTGGTTTTGGTCTTTTAGTGAGTTATGTTTACAATCAGTAAAATATAACTGAATTCATTCATGACCTGACTTCTGTCAAAATGAGATGATCCTTGTGAATGACTCAGTTTGAGGTTTCATGATTTGAACAGTGAATATTTTCTGTGGAGACAAACTCGTACCTTCCTTTCCTCCCCGGCGTTCTCCTCATAGACGATAGCCTGCACCTCGTTTCTGTTTTTCATCAGCATCACTGACAGGTCTTTGTGTGGAAACTTCCCCACCGTGAAGGAGAAGTAATATGCCCCAGGGATACGACAGTGAAACACGCCGGCCTTTGGGTCAAAGTCTCCGCCGATGTTGACATACACAGTGTCAAAGGTCACCGTCATCTTAGGTCCGCCTTCCATGCTGTTGGTGCGCGCAACCGAGAAAGCCGAACGTATTTCCACATCGTCCAGGAGACGGGCAAAACACCACACGCTGGCCGCATGGCTGAGGCACAGCAGGACAATCAGCGCGCTTCCCGAGAGCAGCATTGTATCTGTAGAAAGATTAGAAAATTAGAAAGAACTTTATTATACAATTTTTCAAATTTTAAGATTTTTTTTTAAACTGGCTGCACTTTTGAGTGTGAGATGACAGAGTGAACCACAAAGCTCCGGTTCTTTTTGAAGAATATTGTAAAGCAGAGAGGAATTTATATGCAGATGTGTATGTATATATATATATATACATGAAGTTGCACCATGTTTAAATCAGACTGATATTTATTTCATCATTAAAATCAATTAAGACATTTTCCAGGAAACAAGCACTTTCTGTACATAAGGTAACATTTTAAATAACAGTGCTCTCTACCAAAACTCAACTTCAATCAATCAATCAATCCTTTGCCCCTAACTCTCAACAAGAGGAAGGAAAAACTACCCCAAAAAACTTTTAACAGGGAAAAAGAACAAAGAAAGCTCAGAGAGACACGTGAGGATCTGTCTCCCAGGACGGACAAAAGTGCAATAGATGCCATATGCAATGGAGAACGTCAGAGAAAAAGTAATTATTGTAAATAGAGTAATTCCAGCACTGGTTAGAGTAAACAGTTTTTAGCATGATGGACGGTTAATGAATTGAGGAATTATTGTCAGTAGTGGTCGAGTATCTGAGGAGACATATTGTATATCAAGCAGTCTTGTCGTAATCATAGTCCACGATCAGCAAAGCTGTTTTTCTGAGCTCATGAAAAGTTGAGACTTTTTAGAGAAACATGCTTCTCTCATACATATGATGATCTTCTAGAATATGATGCTTTAATATAGATTAAACCACAACAATAATATATAAAGTAAACATGTAAAGAAACATCTACAGCAGTAAAATGCAACATACATATTAATGCAGCAGTAATTCATATTAAAACTAGATGTGATAGTAAAACCTTTTACTGCACTATACGAAATTTTACTTTTCATACTTTCAGTACATTTGGCTGATTATATGTATGCATACTTTTACTTAAGTGGGGTTATTAGTGCAGTACTTACCATTGTAGTGGAGTATTTTTAATGTTTGGAATTAATTTACTTTGTCCATTACTGTGTGTTTATAGTTTAATATATATGTATGAGTATAAACCACAAGTGATGGTTTTTGACTGAATACTTGTCCCACTGCAGCAGCAGGAGGAACACATGCTGCAGTACCAGCCAACTTTTCTTCATGAATTAAATCATACTGTTCTTAATAAATTGTAAAATTAAAAAAAGACAAAGCAGCTTTCACTGAGAAACAATGTTTTTCTACTGCAGTTTGAACGAATCATGTTGATAGACTATCCTACTCAGAGAGCCTGATGCTCCAGGTTCAAACAACGAGTGGACACATCAGACAACCCTCTTCCATAATGAGCCCCCATGGGAGTTAACACAGAGCTGAGCACAACAGAGGAGCAGGATCCGTGCAAGTGCAAAGAAGTATTCTACTAAACATTTTAAAACATTTTGATTAACAGACGTTTTTCACAGCAGCATGAGGTAGGGAAACACATGTTATTTTAATCACAGTGATGAATGTGATGGAGAAAATGATATAAAATGAGAAATGAATTTGAATTTTGAAATGTGTGGAGGTAGCTCATCAGAGCACCTCCAGCTGAACCAGTGAGAGTTAATTGGCACAGCTGAGTCAAGTTGACCAATTACTGTGCCTGGATTAAATGGCAGCAGATAAGAGAAACTCATGATGGAAGAAAAATATGTGAGATTGAGAGAGAGACATGTGGACAGAGCTGAGCTGCCAAGATGCAATTTATGTTTAGTGTTTGAATTTATGTTGCTTTTTAACAATAAAAAACATGTCAAAAAGGGAACAGTTTGTCTCTGGCTGCTGTTGGGAGACCCCAGTTGCAAATGTTTGTCAAACCTGGTTTCTGTCATTTAAGGTAAATCCTGTCACACTGATGTTCCACCCTTGTGATGGCTGTGAGTGTAATAATAAAACCGTACAGGCTTGGAGTGCATGAACTGACTTAAAGAAACCGCCCATACAGGAGTCTTAAATAAGGAAAGCTAACACACACAGAGTGAGGGCGGGACAGTTTCATTTCTCATAACCCTGACATTTTATTGGATGGAGAATTGTGACAGACATTTTGCTCAAAAAATCAAAACAAAAAAGAGAAAATCAGAGAGCAGACAATTCACATGCACAGAAATAGTGTGAGTAGAAGAGCTGAAGCTGAGAGCAGGAAATCTGTCTAAGCAACAAAATGTTTGAGTGCAAGCGAATAGTTTGGGCACTGAAAGAACACACTCTGGAATAAAGAGGAAAAAACACATACAGGTTTGTGATCCATATCTGTAAGATGTTGAGGACCTACTGCATATCAGGAATTATCCCTTTTACTTCATGCAACAGTCATCTCTCCCTCCAGTAAATTATTTCAGCCATCAAACACATTTTTTTTCTGTGTGACTGTGGTTATTAGTGTTTGACATCAGAGTCTGTTTAGGCTCAAACAACTGATGTGTCCTTTTAAGAAAAAGACAGCGACAGTGGCACTGTGTCAGTTATTGGTGTGTTTTCTCAGCTGCAGAAAATCTGTCAGCTAAAAGCCTTTGTCTCTAAAATGTCAAGGATTATCAAGGATGTCAAAACCAGTTTTTTTTAAAAATTGACCTTCATGCAGTTTTGAAATTATATTGTGTTTTACAGCATCGAGGATTGTCATTTCTGACTGCCTTAAGCCACAGCCTCATTTTTGGATCATTACTGTCCAGGCTGGATCAAATTAAGCACCAACTGATGGTATCAGCTGCATCTGCTCTCTGGCTCCATCTCTCTCTCAGGTTCTCCCTCAGATCTGTTGTGTCTAAAAATAGAGGAGAAGAAATGTTTTTGTCCCAGGAGACAGATCAGGAACAGATGATGGAGATGTGGATGAAAGGAGGAGATGGAAGGAGAAAGAAGAGGAGTTGATTATGAGAAAGAAGACAGGAACTAGTTTGGCTGCATGTGAAGGTGTGAGTGGCCTATATAACTTAGCTGTGTGGGTGGTAATGTGTGTGTTTGTGTAGTTCTTGCTGCGTGGGTTACTGTTGGTGAGTGTTCATGTGTTGCTGTGTGTGTGTCTGTGCTGATTTAAGCTGTGTTCTGTGCATGTGTAAGTTTAGCCATGTGTTATTTGTTTAGCATGTGTGTTGCTGTCGATGCAATTATCTGCTCTAATATGCTCATGTGTGGGTACAGTGTGTGTCAACCCGCATATTTGATGTTTTTTTTATTTGAGAACAGGACTTATTGATTTCACGTTCAGATTTTGTAAAGCTTTCACTCTGAACCCTGCACTCCAGATGCTTGTGGTATGATTTTCTCAGTTTATGCTTAATCTGTGTGCTTGCACTCAAATATTTTTTTGCTTGTACATGCAGCACAGTGCAATGGCAACACCCACGAGGGCAGGACAATTTCATTCATCAACACCACACCTGATATTCTATTGGTTGGAGAATTTTAACATTGTTGCATGAAACATTCAAGAGTGAATGTTTCATGCAAACAGATACAGTGTGAGCTCGAGGAGAAGCTGGAGCGCAGGGGATCTGTTGGGTGTGGACATGCATGTGTGACAATGCTGTGTGTTGTGAGTGAATCTAAATCAACACTTAAGTTTTCGCATCACTGGAGTTTTCAAGCCCCTGAAACAGACTTGGAATTGCTACTTGTCACATTTCTTTTGAAAACTCTGGGGTTGTCTGGAAGGGGATCGCCGTGGATTACCATAGTGTGATTGACAGCTAGTACTTTCCAATAGGAGCAAATGGCAGGTGAAGGTGGACATGCAGTGTCCTCAAGTTCTCAGTCAGGCTTCACCCCCCACTCCTCCAAATGTGGTTGCTTCTCAAAAACCCAAGATGGTGCAGGACAAAATATCAAACTGAGGCTTCATCAGCTTTGACTACTAGTAGTTAACGCAACATGGATACGTTGTTGACCTCATTTTCTTGGCAGCTGTTACTTCATTTTATAATCAGGCAACTGCCCACATGCACGAACAACTAGTGACAATTCCCACATGACTGTTGATGTAATAATTGTTTTCAGGCGTATTAGACTGGATTTACAACTTGTAATGTGGATGAAGCATAAATCTATTATCCATGCTAGACCATCTGCTCCAGGTGATAACATACAACCACTCTGAATCTCAGCGGCCCACTGAGGATTATTAGTTTAATATTACCATAGTCTGAGAACCTGTTAATACGTTTTCATATTTCCCCCTGCTGCAGCAGTGTCATCAACTGAATGTCACAGGAGTCCATTGAACCACAACCAGGTGGGTCTGAACTCATCTCCCAGCTGCTTCAAGGAAGAGAACCATTCTCTGGGGATTTGGAGTCTTCTTTTCAGACTGAGAGCTTTTACTAGCCTCATTTTCAGCAGTTGCAGGTGTTACTGTCGATCCAAGATGTACCTGCTCCAACTGTGAGCTGCATAACAGTCAAAAGTTGATGGGATCAATGAATGGAACCTTTACCTTTACCTTCCAAAACGTCCCCTCATAATTCACAACTCATTTTCAAACTGCATGTATTGGCCCTTCCCTGAGTTCATAAATGGATTTTGTTGCAGTGGTCCTGTGGCCCCTTTCCTAAAATATAATTGGTCAAATTATCCATCAGGGGAATTTGCCTCTACCTGGCTCCCCCAAAGTTGTTCTAGTCAAAGAACTGCTGAATGATGTACTAACAAATAATATGTCGTAATTAACAACACTTTATACATAGTGTCAGAAAGTGGTGCAGATACAGTATTTTTAAAGCAGCTTGTGCTCCAATTTTGTTTAAACCAATAACTGTGATATCCTTTAAAAAAGTTCAAGTTTCAGACTTCAGAAACGCCATTGTTGAATTTCTAAGGGTTTTTGGTCAAGGCAAAACAAAATCACTTCTCAGAGAAGCTGTTTTATTTTCAATGTGATGCAAAGTGTAAATCCATCTCTCTTCTATGCTTCACCAAACAACCTCGCTCTTGCTCACAAGATCAAAGCTGCACAGAGAAAACTATTGTTCTGTTGGCGAGTACAAGCCACAATAACAAAGAAACACTCATCACACATATGCATGGGTACACACACACACACACACTCAAAAAGAAATGGTTCAACATAATGGATCTACACTCACTTACTTTTTGCTTCAACCTTCGCAATCTCTGGAAATATTAGAAGCTAAAGAGACAATGTAAAGTTGATGTATTTTCATCTTTGCTAACTAAGTTATTGTTATTAACTACTGATCAGATCGTCAGTAAACTTGATAGAAGGTTGTGGAGTGAATCATGGAAGAAGTTGTTAAATGTTGCTGCAGATCTGGATCAAGGAGTGGATCCAGGTTTTTTTTAAATTTCTTTAATATTGTGAGATAAAAAAAATTCCACCATTTTCTTGGAGAATAATTCAGAGATGTTGAATTAAAGACATTAGTCATGTGAATTTAAATGTGTTGGGCCTTGGTGAACACCCTGAGTTCTCTTTCAGTTTCTCTCTGCATTTTATAGGATGCAAGACTCAACCTAAAGCTTATATAGATCAAAAAATAATATGGTCTGTATTTACATAGTGTGAGGGGGGGTTCAGTATCTTGCCCTAGGACACTGCAGCATGCAGATGGGGAAGACTGGGATTGAACTGCTCTACCCCCTCAGCCACAGCCACCTGCTATTACTATGACCATATGATAGGAATGATATCATCATGTCACTGAATTCAGATTCAGATTCAATGACACCATTAACTTTTGCAATCGATAAAATCATGGTCCACGATCGGCTGACACCATCACAGTCCAGATCATAGTCGATGATCCACCATGATGAAAAGGACAAAGACAGACAGCTCTAACTTTAATCTTTATCAAAAAGGAAGGATTAGTCAGCATATAGCTCACCTGGTAGAGCTGCTGCCCCAACGTGGCAAGGGGATAGGGTTAGGGTGAGTCACAGTGAGTGAGTTGGGGGTTGATGAGCTTCTAACACGAAACAAAAACAAATGTCTCTGGTGAGAAAGTGCTGACACACACATCATATGACAGAAATATCTCACTCTCCCTCCTGCTACCAGGAAATTGGCTGGACCCCATCACTGTACTATACATGTTAATGTGAAGGCATTACTAAAGAAGTCAAATATAATCTATTTAACATAACATTTGATTAAAAATCCAGAACAGACAGTTGACACCTATATACACCTATAGTTCATTCTTGTTCACAACTGAACTGAAGACACTTTATTCCCACGTTTACTCGCTCTCAAAAGATCAAAAATCTTTTGAGTTCAGACAAACAGTCATTGTGCAGCTCGAGGCTACCCCCCCCCCCCCGCTCACAACAATAGGTGGCGAGAGGGGGAGGGGTGAAGGCTGCAGCATCTTCCTCTCCCGCTGTCGACTGACTGAAAGCTCCTTTGAAAAACCACAGAGTCCAAATCCTGATGAGGGAATAATCACAGCATCAGACACTTTGTCAAAAGCACCTCACTAATCTATACGAATAAGCAACAACATGACATGCTGGAGATGGAGACAAATTTTCTGCTTATTTATGATAACAATTCTCCTTCACACTGTCATATCAACAAGGATGTTACTGCATTTTAAGTAATTATTCTAGAAGTATTTTGTTATATCTCTTGAAATACTCTTCACATCAAAATGGCAATGAATAAATGAAAAACTCAACAACAAAAGTAAAATAATTCCATCATCTGTGGAAGCTTGATGTTAATAAGCTAATCTTATATATACAAATTTTGCTTGTACCTGCGAACACTGCATCGCTTATGAGCAGAGCAAATGACAGAGAGGAATTGGAGTTTGAAGTAAAATACCTTTTGTGGCCCTCAATGTTTTTAATAACAAATATTTAATGCTTGTTTCACACCACCTGGATTTCTGAATCCAGGTTTCTGAGATATATTTACATATATATAATAAATAAATGGCTATCTTGTAAAACAAGCCCTTGTGATGTTTTATCTGGGACAAACTGCAAAAAGGAGACCTTAAAAAGCTCATCCAATCAGTTTATTCATTAGGTCACCTGATCACTTGACCTGCGCACACTTCATCGCTAGTGACTGAAGCGTGTGGCAGTCCACCGTGACAACTCTGTAAAATGACATTTTTAAGCCTCCTGCATTCACTCTCCAAAACTGGATTCTGTCCATTTTTTTATACAGTGTAATGACCTCGTCACCTCTTGCCACGTTCCCAGTAAGTGTTTCATGTCTTTCCCTGTGTCACTCCCCTGTTTTGCCTGAGTTCAACTTTTGATTTATTGAAGATTCCTTTGATTACGTTTGACCTTAAAATAAAGGAAACTTTCTGTTACAAACTTTTAGTTCTGCGTTTTGGTCCAGCTGTTTACCCTTTTTCCTGACACATCTCCCCCCAAACCTGAAAATCTGCTTCTTTCAAAGGAGCTAAATGATAGAGTCCGAGTCAAAATCTTCTCAGGGCTCATTAGAAAGAGCACAAACCAGGTCAATCAATGTGAGGCAAAAACACACAGATATTAGTATTGCTCACGTCTACATGCGATTGCATTAACATGCATAGAAAAATCCTAGCAAAATGATCAATGCTTCTCTTCTGTTTCCTGTGAAAGCTCGAGGGCATGACCAAAGTTCTGACGCTGCCTCAGTTGGCGACCTACCTGCTGGGAGGGTGAAATCAAAGTATGGGCTTGCAAGGGAGGTTGAGTATGAAAGTTCACACTCAATATCAAAATGTGTACTTGGATTGAGGATGGACATCAAATTGCTTAGTCTGGTGTCCTGATTACGTCCCTTACCTGAATGTGTAGGTGCCAGAAATCACAAAGTGACCCTGTTTTGATGGAACAAAAGTTTCTATTGTAGAAAATTTCGTTTTTCCTCAGTGATGTTTGTATTGCAGAGTTAATAAAATCGGCCATGTGTGCAGACAGAAGCCCAGCGGAGTCTGACAGAGAGGAACTGGGGTTTAAAGTAAAATACCTTTTGTAGCCCTCAATGTTTAATAGTAAATATTTAAGGCTTTTCTTTCACACTGCCTTGGTTTTTGAATCAAGGTTTCTGAAATATATTTACGTTTCATCTGGGACAAAGGACAATTAAAATTTGGCTCTGTGTTTCCTGTGCTGACTATAATTGTCACACTTAAGCAGATTTTGAGGAGATGACTGCATGGGGATTTCATTTAGGGACCTGTTTTGCATGTTTTCATTTCAGTTTCAGCTTTATGTTCATGTAGTGCAACTCTCTCGATACTCCAGACACAAAAAGGAACCATCAGGACACCGTCTGCCAGCCAAGACAACCAGGGCCAGGCTGTCAGGGTCATTTCACATCTCTTTAAAAACAGAGTGAGGCTAAGAACTGCGGACAGAACAGAAAGATTAACTCTGATAAAGTAAGCTGTTTGCACACAGAGCATTTTAATAATCTCCACATTCAATTCAAGGCAGGTTTACATAGTTTGAGCAGATTAAAGAATAATCTCCATAGAATGCATAATTTCACATCAGAGTGAAATATCTATGAACAGGTGAGATTTGGTGGAAAATGACCCAGATGTTTCTGCAACCCTAAACCCTTACCCCTACCCCTAACCCCAACCCTAACCCTTCAAGAAGGGCCTACCTCCTGTATTCTCACCCTAACCCCTAACCCATGGAGATATCACAATAAACCTAACCCCTAACCCTAACCCAGACCCATTGAGATATCTCAATAAACTTAACCCTAACCCAAACCCCTAACCCATTGAGAAATCTCAATAAACTTAACCCTAACCCATTGACATATCTCAATAAACCTAACCCTAACCCAACCCTAACCTCTAGATGTGTATATGTATTTACATCTATCTAGCTATAATCCAGAATTCCAGATATCTCTGTCATAATGTGAAATGTGTATCTTATCATATCTGCTTCACACTTTGTAATTTGCTCACGTGACATGTTAGATATTAATAAACTTTGAATAAACAGCTGAGCAGCATTCTGTAGCAGCAGCAGCTGAGATAATGTATATTATGATTTGGCACTATACAAATAAAATGGAATTGAATTGAGAACAACTGATTCTCTTCTTTCCTTAACCGCTAACAATTGCCCAACCCTGGCCAAAAATCGCTTGGTCGTCAAATTGAGACTTTGGAGTGGGAGAGAATGGCTGAGGCAACTGTCCTCTGATTGGTCACTTTGAACACGCCAGCCTCTCTCTGATCTTCAAACCTCCTTCTTTACAGCAGAATCATCAAAAAGAGGAAAGGTTGCAGTTAGGAAAAAGAGGAACGTTGACCCATGTCTACAAACTCAAGTAAAAATCAATTTATTCAAATGTGTATATTTATATGTAGTGACAAAGGGATCATGTTATCTTGGTGTTTTCAAAATATGCAGCCTCATCTACAGTATCCCCCCCCCCCATCATTTGTCTATTGATCTCGATTCTGCTTTTGGCGTTCTGATCCAAGTGACACCCCCTCCTCTGCTTCACCTCCTCCTTCTTTTACAGGTGTACAAATGGGGAAAAAGAAAAAAAACCATGGGTGTATAATAAGCCCCCCTGTTCTCACCTCACTGGTACAAACTGAGGATGGAGCGACCTGGTCACTCGGGACAGATATCAAAGAGACTCAGGGGGCTGTTATCTGGAGGTGCAGTGTCAGACCCCTGCTGCTGCTGTGCTTCTCATTAGTTCCTCTACCTCCCTCCCTCCACCGCTTCTCATGCTCCCTTCTTCAACACTTGTCACCGAGCTGTCAGCTGCCCGCTCAACTGAAGACAGATGGACAAGCCTGGGGAGTGGAGGGAATGGATGAGAGAAAGAAAGACAGTAAGAAAGAACAGAGGAAGAGAAAAAAAGATTTCAAGGTTTGAGTCAGGGTTGTCAGTGGAAGCAAACACCAGAGGGGATCTATTTCTATGAGCTCCACTCCTGTAAATGTCTTCTTTCTCCCCCTGCCACAATCTGAGTACAGAGAAAAACCGGGAGCAGAAAGACTGGGCTCTCTCAATTTGACTTCAGTGAGACAGAGAGTAATAAAAGAAACAGAAAGAGGAGAGAATGGAAGAGTAACAGCTATGGCAGCAACCTGGTGTCTCACCAGGAAACCGACAGGGTTCGATCCACCAGTGACAGATGAGAAATGAACGAGCACCATAATGACTTCTGCCTCGGCTCATTATGCACCAAACATAAATGTCAAACATATGAGGAGCTGCTTTGGGATTAAACTGTGAGTGTGGGGTGGCAGAAAAAAGATTTAAACACTAACAAGCATTTCTTTGCAATTACAATTTGTAACAATTCTTATTGTCATGAAATATTTTATTCTCTGGGATTTCCAGCAGGACGAGCCTCTAAAACATAGATGGTTTGGTTTTGGTGTCAGTCCCTCGGAATCAAAGAGCTTCTTTGTGGAGCCGCCATTTTACTGTTACACAGATATTCAACAATCATATAGAGAGAAATCCAAATGATGGAAGGAACAGAGGTATCATTGATTTTTGGTTCATCCATAATTCCCCTCTGCATTGTTTCAGCTTCTCTGTTGGACTGAAGGTGTTCAGTTTATGAAGAAGAACTGTGTGTAATGAATCACCAGGATCCCTGAGTGTATCAGTGCAGCTCCTGTCAATAGTGACTGAATGACCTTGAAAGTCTCAGAAAAACAAGTCTAAAGCAAAGCCAGCATCTCTGAATCTCTGTATTTAAACCAAGAAATGCTTTGAGCGAAATACCAACATGCAAACATAGACACAGTAACAATGTTTAGCAAGTGCTTTGTTTGTTGTGTTACAATGGTACTAGCTGTCAGTCAGGCTCTGACTCCTGAGTAACTAACAAGTGATCTAATGTTGATGTAGAGTAAACTGTGAAAACACCAACACGAAGAGAAAAAGGGGGATTTCAATTTCAATTCATTTTTATTTTATTTGTATAGCACCAAATCGTAATATACATTATCTCAGGGCTTTTGACATAGAAGGTCACAACCTTAAAATCATATTTAGAGAGAGAGAGAGAGATAGGTGGGAGGGGTAGGTGAGAGAGAGACACCAAGAACAGTTGTGTAACCATCATGTTTCAGGTCTGATAGACTAGTTTGTTTTAATGGGTTAACAATAAGAGCCTAACCCAATAAGAGTGATAATTATAGATGTAAAGATGTTGTTGATTAATAATAATAATCAACCAACACCTGTGACAGGCACCTATTATATAGAGTAACCACGCCCAAATGCATAGGATGCTTTATCTGTCATGTCTCCTGTGTTTTTGGTCCTCTTGTATAAAAAGAGAGTTTTCATTTCAATTATGGACTGTGTTTTTTTTTAGGTTTGGAATTGTGTTTTAAGTTTTGCTCCCTTTGTCCCTCTCCTGTGTCCCACTATGTTCCTTCCTGTGTCTCATTTTGTGTCCCTCTCTGTGTCCCTCTGTGTTCATTTTGGTGTTCCACCCTCTGTTCATCTCTGTTTCCTGTTTTATTTTGTAGTCTCTGCTCCTTGTGTGTTTTCCCCCTGGACTTCCTGCCCTCGTCAGTCTCACCTGTTTGTCCTGTGCCACCTGTCTCCAGTTTCTCATTAGTTCAGTGTGTATTTAAGTCTTTGTGCTTCCCTATTTCTTTGTCAGTTCATTGTTGTGAGATGCCTTTCCATGTCCCTGTGTTGGTCACCACTCGTCGTTGTTTCCAGTAAGTGCTCTAGTGTTTCCTTGTGTCTCCCCTGTTTTTGCTTAAGAGCATTTTGGAGTTCACTGTTGTTTTTGATTTGGTTCTTATGCCCTGCTTTAATCATTAAAGGACACTTTTTGTTAAAACCCTTTGTTCTGCCTTTTGGGTCCACCTGCTCCCTTACCCTCTCCCCACAACACCTAACATTATCACCTTTTTTTTTTACATCCGTGAAGAAAGTTATGTTATGATCGGAAGTTGTTTTTTTTTCAGTCTCTTAGCAGCATAACACAAACTGGACAGATCGCCACGAAACTTGATGGAAGGCTTCAGTATGAGCTGGTGAACATCTGGATCAAGGTGTGGATTAAGGATTTTCTTTTCACTTTCTATAATATTGTGAGAGTTTGTTTAAGGGACTGTTGGACCTCGGCTGAGGTGTGAGCTCTATCAAGTGGTATTGTTGTGTGGACCATAATTTACTAAATGAACATCAGCTGTATGAAAAAGACTTGAAACCAGAGAATGAGCCATAAACTGCTCAGGAAAATGTTTACTGAGGTTATAAAGTGAGAAGTAGATTCATTTTCTCATAGGCTTCTATTGTAACAACCAGTGGAGTCGCCCCCTACTGGTCATTACACAGAAGATAGACACATGGGCTTCGCTTTCCAGAAATAGTCTGCTTTCAACAGTTCATGGTTTGAGCAAGTTGTTTTGGCTAAAACCAGCTGTGAGCATCACATCATCATCTGTAACATCTGGCATGAGATGGGTCAGAAAAGAGAGGGCACCGTGATTTATAAGTTCAATACTTTAGCTTGGCCATGGGAGAGTGTTAACAATTGACAAATGCATGATGAATGCTGAGGGTTTTTTCTCTTGGTGATTGGACAGGTGTAGGAAACAACTGAGAGTTTGTTTCAGTGGAATGAATTTATGTCTGAGGGATTTGCAGGAGAGAGATTTGCGCAGCAACAGAGATAATCAGACGATGGCACTAGAAACTCCAAGACGTTGTCTGCTGCAGAACTGTCACTGTTTCTCTGTTAACGGTTTATATTTTATCACTTGTTGAGAGCAGATATTTAATCCAAATCCGAAAGTGTGGAGTTAATGTTTGAATCATCTGAATACATCTCTCTTTCTTCTGTAATTCTCAATTCATAATTTTGTTATCCCTCAACCCACTGCCCAACAACACACTCACCAGCAGCCGCTGAATAATCACACATTATTGGTCACATTGAGTTTCTGTTTGTAATGCATGTTTTCGAATGGAAATCTCGGAACTAATCGCTCACTGTGCGTGTGTGCGCGCGTGTGTTCTATAAAAACAAATGTTTTAATTAACTCTAACAGTGAAACTTACATCAGAAGAATGTCCTCAGGGAAAAGTCCCACTTGCAAACAGACTAAAGCTTTTCCCAGGTGAAACTATAAAAAAAACAAAAAAAAAAACAGACTGAATAACTGACGCATTTTATTCACTCTTGGATAAAATGTAAATAAAACTGTTGAGGATCTGTGGTCTAAAATATTGAGTAGGTTTGCTGCTCTGTCATTTCTTCTCACATTCTTTCACCTGCATCTCTTAAATCTTTACTCAAAGGAAATGGTGCTTTGAATATTAAACAGTGTGAAATGTTTGGATCTTGTGATTTGTGGTCACATGCAGCATGTTGTCTAACAAACAAGTTGTGATGGTTATTTGCACAAAATTAACAAGACAAGCTCTTCCTGATTTGAACCTTTTATTTGGCAACAATGTTAACTGCTGCACCACTGTGCCCCCCCATTTGAAATCATCTAACTGGAATCCTAACAGAAGACAGCTTGTTCCTCAAAGCAGCAAACCTTTCTGAACCATCTCCCAACCCTACAAATGGTGGAGTTTTGGTGGATTATTCCTTTAACTGTCATCAAAGTGTGTGAGTGTGAGAGAGATATTGTGCAATTGAGACAAGGTGTAACTGCTGGTTTCTTAGGTTTGCTTTGTCTATTCAATATAAAAGGACAGAGGCAGTTTACAGACTCTGTTAATAACACAAGCGTAGCCCTTACAAATATTTTGCACACACACTGAGTCGGATGATGAATGTGTAGCCTGCAGCAGCTGTGTGTGACACTGATGTGGATTAAGATATTGTAGACAGAAGGAGTCAATCGGCTCAGTGTAGAAATCCAGTCAAAAGATAAGAGAGGTCTCATCGCCTCGTTCTCATTCACAGCCTCCTTCTGCCACAAGCTCACTGGTATCTCCGGTATCTCCGACACAGATAATGACACAGGATATCCACTCACACTGCCTCACTGCAACCTGCTGTGGCAAGATGTTACAAACAAGACAAAGCAAGTGTGGCTCAACTGAACATATAAAAGATGCAGAGCATCCCTCATGTATCAGTCCATCCGCCACATATAATATTAACACTCTGTGATTACAGTATTCCTCCCTCTGTCTCTGCTGAGGTATCGCTGTTGCTGGAGATCAGTGCAGATAAATAATGCATACTGCTCAGACGTGGCACGACTGCTGAACACACACAGACAGTATAGTGCTTTCCCCCACCAGCCTGCACACAGCATGCAACACTTAAGGAAAGCATCCATTAATATTACAGCAAAATTTATCAACCCATCTGTATTCAGAGTTCATTCTGGAAATGATACTCTCACACTGGGATGAAATAGAAGAGAGCAAATCACATTCTGGACTCTTGTTGATGATGACATTCAACCATCAGGAGCCATCACTGTCTCTGCTGATGCTCCGCTGCTCACGCCGCATTCCTGCACACTCCTAACTGAGGCTGCGACTGAACACCAAGTTGATTGCTCTCACACACCATTGATCTCCATGCTCCAATGACACATTCAAATTACACCTCAACAAAATCCACAAAAGACAAAAACGGTGAAGAAGAGTTTTCTCACCTGTATATGTGTTATCTCCTGTTCTGTCTGCGTGTGAAGCACAGAGCTGAAACTTCACCAGTGCTGATGGAACAATCTCTCTCTCTCTCTCTCTCTCTCTAACTGCTCGCCCTTCTCGCTCGCCCTCCTTGCTCTTTTTTCCCCGTCACTCGCTGTTTTTTCTCCATCTTCCTCTTTCTCTCTCCTTCACTGCCCTTCCTCAACCTGCTGCTATCTGGGAAGAGCAACCCCTCCCCCTTCATTATCTACACACAGATTATGTTTATATACACAGTAAATATGAGGTTTATATGCGCACACACCCACACATAAAAATAAATAAATATATATATATATGTTTTAGAGGTGCACTGTCTGCCACCACAGTGACGCTGTTGGGGAGATGCACTCAGATATGATGCTCTGTTAATCTAAATCCTATTGTGTGTGTGGGGGGGGTTGTGTTTGTCACTGTGGTGTGTAAATGTTCACAGATAAATAGCAGGGGAGGAGGAGCTGTGCCATAATAAGCGTTGGGCTTCGATGTGTGGCGACAGGCTGCCAACTTCCTCTCTCCTGCTCGTTGTTGGGGCTCATTATCTCACTTCTGGGAGGAGGGGACAGCGCAGGAGGGTAGTGATGGTCTAGGAGTGGGGGGGTGAAGAGACAGAGGGAGAATACATGCAATGATCTCAAATTGAAATTCATCCTACTCCGTCTCCCTTTATAATCTTATGCAAATTCCACAGTCTGTTGCTTGCTCATATTTTAATGAGCACTTGACTAAATCCCTCCTGCGCTTTTGCTTTTCTTGGCCAGCATTTGGCAGACTGCCACGCTCTGTTGCATCTGAGCAACCCGGATGCTTCTCGGCAAACTGGCACGCTCTTTGTGTTTTGGCCAAAACACAGAAATAGAATTAACAGAGTGTGCAGGACGGCCACGCGATGAGGCTAAACACATCTACTTTCATGCTGGCAACATGCGTGTGTGCTCTGACCAAAAGGAGGTAATGGGCTGTGAAGCCACCAGAGTTCAGGACACATAAGCTGCTTTCAGACATGCACTGAACTCTGCAGCTCCTCCGTATTTTCTCTGGAGGAGGTGCATGTGTGCAAATGTCAGAGTGAGACTCAGTTTCTCTTTCTCCTCCTGATCTCCTGTATAAAGAATAAATCCACTGTGAACACAGCAGAGGATCCTCCACTGATTCACTGTGAGTGAGTGGGGGGGTGATGGACCTCTAACGTGACAGACGCAAGCATGTAAAAACTAAAACAAATGTAATGTAAAAAAGATCACATGATCTCCGCAGCAGAGTTAATACGTTGGTTCTTGTCTCTGTCTGCTCCACCTCTCACCTGAAGAATGAAGAGGATTTGATGCTGTTCTGAACGAGTCTGTGCAGAAAACCTGCTGCTGTGTTGTTGTACATAAACTCTGTAGGCAATACTCCAGAATCTACCTGAGGGTCATGTCCGAAAACGGCTATAGACAGTATGTTAACACTGACCTACTTGTGTGTATTTGTAAAAAAACAATTCATATTATTGTTATCATATCAACTGTTGCTACAATCATATCTATAAATATCACTCTTGTTTTTGTCAGAGCTGAAACCTGATGGTTACACAATTGCTCCTGGTCTCTCTCTCCTCCCTCCTCCCTCTTTCTCTGTCTCTCCTCTCCCATCTCTCTCTTTCTCTCTTTTCTCTGTCTCTCCTCCCCCATCTCTCTCTCTCTCTCTTCTATCTCTCTCTGTCTCTCTATCTCTCTCCCTGTCTCTCCTCTCCCATCTCTCTCTTTCTCTCTTTTCTCTGTCTCTCCTCCCCATCTCTCTCTCTCTCTTCTATCTCTCTCTGCCTCTCTATCTCTCTCCCTGTCTCTCCTCTCCCATTTCTCTCTTTCTCTCTTCTCTCTCTCTGTGTCTCTCCTCCCCCGTCTCTCTATCTCTCTCCTCTCTCTTCACCATTTTTCTCTGCTCACCAACCGGTCGAGTCAGATGTCATCCACATTGAGTTTGGTTCTTTCTTCCAGTTAATGAGTCATCAGAGCTGCTCATTGTGGGAACTGTTGGGTTTCTCTATAAGTTTCAAGGTCTCAACCTTACATGTAAAGAGCCTTGGGATAATGTATATCATGATTTTGCACTATATTAATAAAATTGAATTGAATTTAACCTTTGTCAAATTGATGGAACAAACAGAAATGTCACATTTCCATTTCCCCTAGCGTGGTTCAGTACTTTAACTTCAGCTCCCTCATTGGATGGTGAAGGGCTTCATATCACCTGAGATGGGTTTGGGTGGACATTGCTTGTACTGTATTAGGAACTAAAACATCTGTGTATTTGCTGACCAAAACCTGCTTTGACAAACTCTACATTTTCCCAATTTCTTAGATGAATCATTCTAAAATAAGACAGGAGCTAAATCATCAACCCTTCACCCTCATGGACATATGATTTCTGCCATCTGTCACTTCCAGCAGGTGTTCTTCATCCTACTCCGCAGCCAACAGGACACACTCGGCTAATGACCCATCCCAGCTCTCACTTAATAATGAGAGACGATGGAAAACTGCTTCCAGAGTCCCGATCTTCTTCTCTTGCCATTTTCTTTCCATGTCCTGATCACTGTCAGTTTGTAATTCACCCTGTTTTCTTGGTGATGAATCCCTCCACCTACTTGGGATCAGTCAGTTAACCTACAGCTAGTATATATTTGCTAAAGAGAGATGAACAGCACCAATGCTCATTCTCTGTATCTGTGAGTGTGGGAAAATGAGAGCTTATGCTTTTGTTGCTGTTGGTGAGAGAATGTAAGAGTCATCTTTGCTACCATCAATTAGTGAGAAAAGCATCTGCTGCAACCGCTATTTCCAAAAACGTAATTTAAAAAAATTGAAATGAAATTTCAGTTCTATTCGTCTCTTGTAATTTTTAGGAGTGGATACAAGCAGATGCAGGAATATTTCATCATAAACAGAAATCTATCCACATATCTATTTATTCTGCAGCAGACCGTTTGGTTGGTTGGTAGTTAGTTAGTTAGTTGGTTATGTTAGTAAGTCACTCAGTTAGTTAGTTAGTTAGTTATGTTTAGGGTTCAGAGAGATTTGCTCCAGGTTGCAGGAGGCTCTGTCACTGTGAGCTGCCCTAGTTTCATCATTAGCTCTGTTTTTACAGAGCGGCCTGGGAAACTAAATATAGCAGCACAGTGGGCTCAGCTGAAAGAACAAAACCTTTGCTTGTTGTTGTTGTTGCTGCTGCTGATGATGCATGAGTCAGGATCAGGAACAATGCTTTCCTCAACTTCAAGTTACTTTGGTGTTAGGGGTTAAATTCTTTCAATCTTATCAACACTTCCGTGTCAACTGGCTGTGTCTTAAAAGAGAAGTTCGGTTTTTTTCAACCTGGTCCTTATTTCCAGCATATGGTATGTAGATCTACTCACCCATTAAGGTTTGGAGTAACTTGAAGTGTGAGTCCAAGTTGCTTTGTTTACATCCCGGGCTTTCACTGGGGTGACATCACCGAGGCGTGCAGCCGCAGATCAGCTGACGATCAGCTGTGTTTGTTTACATGGAGTTTGCTGCTGCTAGTTTTGCGCAACATGGCAGAATACTTATCAGGTGCTTTACAGTACAGAATTTTTTTAAAGCAGCTGTGTCCTGGTGCTCGGGCGCATTTTCCAATCTGAAACACAGATAGCAGCACGAATCTCTGAGTGGATGTCTGCACACTACCAAAATTAAGACTGAACTACTTTTCCCTCTAGGGAAAGGCTCTCCCACCCAGGTAATGAATTAATGGGGTAATGAAGCTTGTTTTACTAGCTTCAATTTACTTGAACAACACTTGAACATACATCAATGTGAAGTTTATTCACAAGTCATGAATAAAGTCAAAATTGAGCTGCAGCAGCGCCAACATGTGAAAGAGAGGAGTCATTAAAACATTGATATTCAATATTCACATGGAACATGCAATCTGCTGTTTAGCATATCTCCTGCAGTATTCTAAAATGCCCGCATTTAAATTATGAGCAGGTCACGTGCGCAGGCTCGTCCAGAGAAACATGTTTTGAGCCTCCAAAGAGTTTCTGATAGATGATGAATTTTAGACACAGGATGCAGAGAAACAGTTTTCAAATAGTTTTTTTTTTTTTTTCATGTGTTAACACCCTCCACTCCTCCTGTCAATCAATCAAATTTTATTTGTGTAGCCTAAAGTCAGAAATCACAATTTGTCTCATATGGTGTATGTCCTACTTATTTTATATTAAGTTTGTGTCTGTTCATTCACCTCAAAGAGAGGTTGCTGTGGTGGTGTGAACACAAATCTCTCTCTCTCTCACTCACTCAGGTGGTAGTCACTGCTGACATGACCATCTTAATCTGTTTCTGCCCTCAGGCCTCTATTCCAGAGCTGATTCAATTTGCTTCCATCAAAATGCAATTTCTCTGCCTCCCCAACGCAGCTCTTCCTTTCTCCTTCTCCCCTCCCTCAATCCTTTCCTTTCTCTTCTTGAACCTCCTTCCTGTCTTCTTACACACCCTCACTGTTTCTCTCTCTTCTCTTGCTGCCGTTTACATCCTGCCTCTCGCCTCGTCTCATGTTCCTGCCCCCCTTTCTTTTCATCCCTCAGACATTTTTCTCTTCTTTGCAGGTTGGATAGTGATATTTCCCTGGGGTTCCCAGCCAGGCCAGCATGTATTGTTTCCCCCTGGATGATCAGGCTGCAGTTGGAGGGGAGACGGGTGAAGGCGGCAAATGTATCCCCTGGCAGGCCACTAGATGCTCTCACATCACAGAGGTGAATGATGAATCACAAAAAACAACATATGAGGGTTTCATGGCCTGGAGGCTCTTTTTGGCTCTGCGCTGTTGCATGCCTGGAAGAGGTTGTGCTGACAGCTTCATAAAAGAGATTGATATGCATGTAGAAGGGTTTCAAATGGGACAGCTCCTGCCACCATACACTTTCAGAAATGAAGATGAATACATTGTGAATAGAGAAGAAATAAATAAAACACAGAACAGAATAATACTATTGGCTGTTCACTCAATCTGTGTATGGGCAGCAGCATCTAATTCAAAGTCAGAACACTTAGAACATAACTCACCAATAGGCAGAACACGGTACAGAGCTGGACCCTGACACTGTTCTATACGGACCTGGACCTGTAAGTAGATTTTGACGGACCATTTCTATTTGAAGTGTGCCTCGTTACTCAGCCAATCAAATAATTTATTCAGAGCAACGTTGTGAGTGAAGTGAGTGGGTGTGTTTGTCAAAATAAAAACACACATGCAGCCAGGGTCAGGGAAACAGACATGACTCTACAATGAGGAAAATAGAAAAAACAGAGCTTTTAATCCAGAATGGATGGACTCGTAAATGTTCATACTTTCCACAGGAAGTTCAAAACCAGTTTGCCTCTTATGCTCCCAGACTGTGGCCATTATCTAAAGTGACAATATGAAGCGTCACTGAGGCAAAGCACAAATCTTTAATAGCGTTCATACCCGTTCCACCAGAATCCTGACAAAATCATTCGCTGCCAATAAATGTTCCCTTAAAGCTGCATGAATTTTGGGACAACATAAAAAACCTTTGACTGACTAAGGAAAAGAGTTGTTTGAAAAAAATCAATCAAATCCCCATTTGAAAATCAACAGCCACAAGATTAACATAAATATTAACCCAGGATGTGCTAGAGCACCATGTGTAGGCTTAGCTGTTGATGAGTCAACTCTGTCTGACAATGTTCAGTTGTTAGTTTATGTAAGCTTCTTAAAAAAGGAGAAGAAAGAGTTCTGGCTTCCCAGAACTCTTCACTAAACTCTAACCCTAACCCTTCATCTGTTGGGTGTTAAATCCATTCCTACCACTACAAGACGAGTGCACATCTACCTAGCTATGCAGAAGATGTTAGTGAAGAGGGGAATAGAGATAATAACCATAGATGGACCTGCCATGGTGGAGAGAGAGAGGAGCTGTGGCAAGAATGAAAGAAGACAATCCTGAGCTCATCTCTTACCATTGCTTTATTCATCCCATAGTCCTGTGCTCCGCCCTGTCAGATGAGTACACAATGACGACGATGATAAACCTTCTCTGTGCATAAAACTCTGGTTTTTATATTTTACAGTTTAAGCAAACATTTTATTTTAAATAAACTATAAACTAAAATAAAACACAAATGCATTCAAATAAATATAAATTGAATTAAGAAAAACATTATTTTAAAATATAAAATGAAATGCATAATGAATAAACTCAGCTTATAACTCAAACCAGCTCATCTTACAATCATACCACAGTTGAAGTCACAGTTTATCAACATTCTTATGTTTGGTTTCAACTGTTAATTACTTTTGATATTAAAGGGCATTTCACATCAGCTACATTTTTCTCCAAGACTAAACTACCACACAGATATTGCTAATGGCTCATAGCATTCAGTGACACCCTCTGCAACAACCTGCTCCCACTGGAGTGAGAAATAGCTGCAGTGTGTCAAGACAGAAGGGAAATTAAGAGCCAGGAATAGCTGTTGTAAGCAGTCAACCACCTTAGAAATCCTTTCCCTCACTGCTGGATTTTCACAACAATTTGACAGGATAGGAGTGGATGTGTGTTTTCATGAAAAAACGTCTTAAACTTTGATGAAATCCAATATGTGTTTGGAAATTATTTTATGAAAACACAGAATATAAACAGATTCTCCTGAAGTGACCTGCTTGACCTACCCAGGGCTATTCTGTGATTAAGCTGTTTACAGAGAAGTTCAGATATTCTCCGGAAATGATCTACAGGTTCTGTATGTGAGAACAAATCTCTGAGCCAGTGTCTCTGGACATTTTCTGGAACTTTTCCTGCAGCTTCCATGTGAGAAAACAGAGTGAGCGAGTGGGTGTGTTGATGATGTTTCTATCAGGTGATGGACGTGATGTTTCAGCACAGAATGAGACATATCCAACCAGTATGTTTCTCCCTTGTTTGCATTGTTAGCAAACAAACTTCAACTTCTTGATAAAGACACTGGCCCAGATTTAGTCAAGAGCAGCAATGTACAATGTGAGCAATCAGGTCAGACAATTCGCTTTCCATCTCAGTTAATAATCGCACAGTTCGAGGTGGAATTTATCAACATACATTTATATAACCACACAGTGCATGTCCAGCTTAAGTGATATCCAAAATAGACCTCCACCAAGAATTTGACCATACAGATGTTTTAAATGAAAGTCATTCAGTGGGAGATAAAACCTCACATGCCTCACATGTGTCTGTACCAAACACTTTGTTTAAAACCGAGCCCTTACTCTCATTCAAATGGAATTGAGTATTTTCAAAGACAAAGGACATTTTTTCCAACAACATACAATCGTGTTGAAACACGTGTTGGTTTTTCCGTTGCTGTAGTAACCTTTACAGCACATTGCTTTCCTGATCGCCTGCATTCTGCTCCATCGCACTGATCAGAGCTGTCAGGAGGATCTAAAGCTGTTGAGCCTCAACTATCGAGTGGCTGGTCATCTGGACTCTCTACTCTCTGGCACCTAAATTGAGCTTCACACATGCACAAATAAAGACAAAAACACATACTACTGGCAGGGAATCCTGATTAAAGAGTGAATCACCACTAATTCATCAGAGAAATCATTGTGGCGCTGCATGACTGGCCACACCTCGCTTAAAGGAATGTCAAAGCAGGTGTTTATGGAATATGGGAAATCATACTCTAAGCCATGTCTAATAATGGTAATGATAATTATATCAAGTTGTGAAAGACACTGATTTCTGTATGTATTTTATTATGATTATTATCAACAATAATACTTATTATTCATTGATAATTATTTGAATTTTTGCTGCTATTATTAATAACATCCTTACACTTTTATTGTTTTCATTATAACTAGTCAGAGCTGAAACCAAGTGTTCCTGGTCTCTCTCCCCCTCTCCTCCCCCTCCCCACTATCTCTATCTCCCCTCTTTTTCACCTGTCTCTCCTCTCCTTCCCATTTTTCTCTGTATCACCAACCGGTCGATGCAGATCATGTCTCCACACTGACTCTGGTTCTTTCTTCCAGTTAGTGAGGAATGTTTTTCTCTCTCAGTCATCAGAGCTGCTTATTGTGGGAACTGTTGTTTGGATCTTTGGAGACCCTGCGAGATAAACATTCGTATTTAAACTTTTGAGTTAAGGTCAAGTAAATATCAAAAAATGCTTGTGAGGAGTTGTTGTAAATTTACAATTCTGAATGATCTATTGTCTGAAAAACAAATGTTACCACAAATAAAGTACAAGAGTTTGGAAGCTGATTACAGATCACCTGTAGCACAACAGTCAGTCCTGATGCTCTATTACAGCTTCTGGCTCTCTGCTCTCCCTCTGTTACTTCATCACTGCACTGAATACAGGCCTACAATAGAGCCAGATATGAGACCAGAGTGTTTGGTTGGCAATATATGCCATACATCAGCATAATCCAAAGGCTGCAGGCAGATCTCCTCGCTCCTTTGAGTCCAATTATAAAGTGTGTGTTGTGTGAGCAGACGGGCTGTGTCGCAGATAAAGCCTGAGATCCAGCAGCCTCCCTTCCTCAATCTGACACCCACACACTTTCATATATACCCAGCTATAGAAACACATAGGTGCACACACACACACGTACACAGATTTGTTCAAATGTAATGATGCATATCATGCCACTGCATTGTTCTTTAATCTTGCGCATTTACCATAAAAAAATTAATTAGCAAGTAGAATTTATTTAATGGTGCGAATAAAAACAAAAATTCACCACCTCACACATTTACTCATGTACATGTTTTTTTCATTCAAAGATTCACCCAACTTCTGCAAAATACATGTATATACCACTAATTTGATTTGCCTGGATCTTGTTGACTTCAAACAATCAAAAAAGCAGAAAAAAACAAGGATTCACGTATAAACACTGTGTTATCTGAGTCAGTCATCAACAGGACATTACCTGTCTGGACCTTTCAAAACCTTTACAAATCACCACTCCAAAACACAGTTTTCTGATCAGACATAGTTATTGATAAGATTTGGTCTGATCCACAATCAAAACAACCTGGTTAGTATTTGGGAACAATTGTGGCCTTGTTTGAAGGAAACTAACCCTCCTCTGATGAAAGCCTGCCCCCTAGAATTCACTCCTCCATGCAACTCAACTGCAGCAGCAAATTCATTCTGTAAAAAATAAATCTAAACAATTTTCTTTGAAAACGAATAATTTCAGAAAATCTTAAGAAGTTCGAGCATGATCAGAATTAGATTTAATCAAATTTGTGTCCTGAACCACATGCAACAGAAAACTGGTGCAGTCCTTGTTCTAAACCTTTCTGTTTAAAATGGGATAACTCTAAAAGTACTGTTTTTGTGATCAACATTGTACGTTGATGTGTCCCAGCCACAGCTGCTACAGAACAGTGGTCACCTTTTGAAAGCTTAATCATATCACATGAGAGACACAGATGGACAGAGATTTCTGGATAGATAATGGAATGAGTGATTGGTATTGTGCTGTGGTTCTCGAGAAAATACACATCCAAGCAATTAAGTTATAAACAAATAATTAATTTACAGCAAACATTTTGCTAGGGCAGATTATGCAAAACGAATATACATAAATTCCCAAAAATATGAGAGTGAACTATTTTTTCAACACAGTAAGAGACCATAAAAATCCTCAAAACAGAGCTGCATGTTTTCTTTGAAATTAAGTTTTTGTGGAAAGAGGCAGATACTGTGTTGATGTCAATGTATGAGCAGATAAAAATGTCAAAAAAGGTTGTGGGTTGGAAACCACAGCAAGTGAAAAGGAAAACAATTTTGCCTTTTTAAAAAAAAATCTCATCGTTATGGTGTAATTTTTTCCCAGCTCAGCAATGAGTGGCCCCTTGGAGTGTTTTAAGCCATAGATCAGAGTCTGTAATGACACCCAGTGGGAGAGGATATTGCTTAATGTCAAGGACCTTCTCTCTCTCAGATGCACTCCTGCATGTCCCCCTGCCTCCTCACCTTCCCACATCACTTTGATATACTTTTTACTTGTTAGTCTGTCCTTCTTTCTTAAACAAAATTTTGAATTTTAAATCTTATACATTAACTGTTAACAGTTTAAAATATATAACATTTATACAACAAAATCCCTTACAAAAAACTAGCCCAACTTAATTTATAATCTATAATACTTAACTAGCTTCCTGACATCCAAAAGAAAATACAGGGGTCCTACCTGCCTACCTAAACAAAAAAAGAATTAAAGAGTTACAAAAATAAAGTATTCTCACCCCTACAATTATCAGGACTGCTCAGAATATCATTCAAATGTAAATAGTGATGACACAACAATTCAGGTCAGACAGGTTTCAGAAAGGAAGGCACGGTCGTGTTGGAAGCCAGGAAAAAGGCATTGGCAGGTGACTTTTTAAAGCCAACTCCATCAGCATATCCTCCAATCACCAACCGGAACTGACACTCAGACACAGGAAATACACAGAGCAGGGGAACAGCACATACCTCCGGGCAGGGAGGGAGACACATAAACACACACACACACACACACACACACACACACACACACACACACACACACACACACACACACATACATACAATATGACTCAGAGTCATAACATGAGGTTCAATCCCAGACACCAAAACTCTTCTCTCACTGTGAACCTCTATCTTCAGTACTGTCGTCCACCAATCACGTGTGCACGACATCTGTGCTCTCCAGTGTCTGACTATATGATATGCCCCCCCCCCCCCTTTCATTTCATCCATCACACCCATTGTCTGTCAATCCACTTCTCCATCTTTTCCATTCCCTTGTGAGGCCAATCCCATTTACACCGTAGAAGAGGGAAATGCCTCTGAGAAGTGCATGTTTCTGTGTATGTGTGTGTGTGTGTGTGTGTGTGAAAGTGCGATATGGAGACAGTCAACCAGAGAGTGAGATAGGGTTAGGGGGTTAGGGTGTTAGGGTTTTAGGGGGTTAGGGTTTTAGGGGGTTAGGGGGTTAGGGTTAGGGGGTTAGAGGGTTAGGGGGTTAGAGGGTTAGGGGGTTAGGGGGTTAGGGTTAGGGTTAAGGGTTAGGGTTAGGGTTAGGATAAGGGGTAAAAGCACATAGGAGGAGATATTCTTGAATAACTTTTTTTGTGAAGGTCGGAGCGACTTGGAAAGTGGTTCCGTCTGCACTAATTTGGGTCCTGCGGATCGATTGGTGCCATCCCCGAGCTTCTCCGACCTTCGGAAGGGGTCGAACGAGGAAATTCCCCGAAATCTGAGGAGATATTCTTGAATAACTTTTGTTGTGAAGGTCGGAGCGACTTGCAAGTAGGCTCTATCCCCACTAATTTGGGAGCTCGTAGGACCTTCGGAAGGGCAAATGGCCAAAGTGGGCGTGGTGAAGGCTAGGGATAAGGGATAAGAGCACATAGGAGAAGGAGATATTCTTGAATAACTTTTGTTGTGAAGGTCGGAGCGACTTGCAAGTAGGCTCTATCCCCACTAATTTGGGCATTGCGCATCGATTGGTACCATCCTTGAGCATCTCCGAGCTTCTGAAGGGGTCGAACGACGAAATGGTAGGGTTAGGGTAAGGGGGGTTAGGGTTAGGGTTAGGGGGGTTAGGGTTAGGGTTAGGGGGGTTAGGGGGGTTAGGGTTAAGGGGGTTAGGGGGTTAGGGTTAAGGGGGTTAGGGGGGTTAAGGGGGTTAGGGTTAGGGTTAGGGGTTAGGGTTAGGGTTAAGGGTTAAGGCTTAGGATAAGGGATGAAAGCACATAGGAGAAGGACATATTCTTGAATAACTTTTTTTGTGAAGGTCAGAGCGACTTAGAAAGTGGTTCGGTCTGGACTAATTTGGGTCCTGCGGATCGATTGGTGCCATCCCCGAGCTTCTCCGACCTTCGGAAGGGGTCGAACAACGAAATTCCCCGAAATCTGAGGAGATATTCTTGAATAACATTTTTTGTGAAGGTCGGAGCGACTTGCAAGTTGGCTCTACCCCCACTAATTCGGGTATTGCGCATCGATTGGTACCATCCCCGAGCTCGTAGGACCTAACC
>NC_091094.1:0-5000 GCF_024713975.1 Paralichthys olivaceus
CAAACCCTAACCCCTAACCCTAACCCTAACCCTACCCAAACCCTAACCCTAACCCTAACCCTAACCCTAACCCTAACCCTAACCCTAACCCTAACCCTAAACCCTAACCCTAACCCTAACCCTAACCCTAACACCCTAACCCTAACCCTAACCCTAACCCTAACCCTAACCCTAACCCTAACCCTAACCCTAACCCTAACCCTAACCCTAACCCTAACCCTAACCCTAACCCTAACCCTAACCCTAACCCTAACCCTAACCCTAACCCTAACCCTAACCCTAACCCTAACCCTAACCCTAACCCTAACCCTAACCCTAACCCTAACCCTAACCCTAACCCTAACCCTAACCCTAACCCTAACCCTAACCCTAACCCTAACCCTAACCCTAACCCTAACCCTAACCCTAACCCTAACCCTAACCCTAACCCTAACCCTAACCCTAACCCTAACCCTAACCCTAACCCTAACCCTAACCCTAACCCTAACCCTAACCCTAACCCTAACCCTAACCCTAACCCTAACCCTAACCCTAACCCTAACCCTAACCCTAACCCTAACCCTAACCCTAACCCTAACCCTAACCCTAACCCTAACCCTAACCCTAACCCTAACCCTAACCCTAACCCTAACCCTAACCCTAACCCTAACCCTAACCCTAACCCTAACCCTAACCCTAACCCTAACCCTAACCCTAACCCTAACCCTAACCCTAACCCTAACCCTAACCCTAACCCTAACCCTAACCCTAACCCTAACCCTAACCCTAACCCTAACCCTAACCCTAACCCTAACCCTAACCCTAACCCTAACCCTAACCCTAACCCTAACCCTAACCCTAACCCTAACCCTAACCCTAACCCTAACCCTAACCCTAACCCTAACCCTAACCCTAACCCTAACCCTAACCCTAACCCTAACCCTAACCCTAACCCTAACCCTAACCCTAACCCTAACCCTAACCCTAACCCTAACCCTAACCCTAACCCTAACCCTAACCCTAACCCTAACCCTAACCCTAACCCTAACCCTAACCCTAACCCTAACCCTAACCCTAACCCTAACCCTAACCCTAACCCTAACCCTAACCCTAACCCTAACCCTAACCCTAACCCTAACCCTAACCCTAACCCTAACCCTAACCCTAACCCTAACCCTAACCCTAACCCTAACCCTAACCCTAACCCTAACCCTAACCCTAACCCTAACCCTAACCCTAACCCTAACCCTAACCCTAACCCTAACCCTAACCCTAACCCTAACCCTAACCCTAACCCTAACCCTAACCCTAACCCTAACCCTAACCCTAACCCTAACCCTAACCCTAACCCTAACCCTAACCCTAACCCTAACCCTAACCCTAACCCTAACCCTAACCCTAACCCTAACCCTAACCCTAACCCTAACCCTAACCCTAACCCTAACCCTAACCCTAACCCTAACCCTAACCCTAACCCTAACCCTAACCCTAACCCTAACCCTAACCCTAACCCTAACCCTAACCCTAACCCTAACCCTAACCCTAACCCTAACCCTAACCCTAACCCTAACCCTAACCCTAACCCTAACCCTAACCCTAACCCTAACCCTAACCCTAACCCTAACCCTAACCCTAACCCTAACCCTAACCCTAACCCTAACCCTAACCCTAACCCTAACCCTAACCCTAACCCTAACCCTAACCCTAACCCTAACCCTAACCCTAACCCTAACCCTAACCCTAACCCTAACCCTAACCCTAACCCTAACCCTAACCCTAACCCTAACCCTAACCCTAACCCTAACCCTAACCCTAACCCTAACCCTAACCCTAACCCTAACCCTAACCCTAACCCTAACCCTAACCCTAACCCTAACCCTAACCCTAACCCTAACCCTAACCCTAACCCTAACCCTAACCCTAACCCTAACCCTAACCCTAACCCTAACCCTAACCCTAACCCTAACCCTAACCCTAACCCTAACCCTAACCCTAACCCTAACCCTAACCCTAACCCTAACCCTAACCCTAACCCTAACCCTAACCCTAACCCTAACCCTAACCCTAACCCTAACCCTAACCCTAACCCTAACCCTAACCCTAACCCTAACCCTAACCCTAACCCTAACCCTAACCCTAACCCTAACCCTAACCCTAACCCTAACCCTAACCCTAACCCTAACCCTAACCCTAACCCTAACCCTAACCCTAACCCTAACCCTAACCCTAACCCTAACCCTAACCCTAACCCTAACCCTAACCCTAACCCTAACCCTAACCCTAACCCTAACCCTAACCCTAACCCTAACCCTAACCCTAACCCTAACCCTAACCCTAACCCTAACCCTAACCCTAACCCTAACCCTAACCCTAACCCTAACCCTAACCCTAACCCTAACCCTAACCCTAACCCTAACCCTAACCCTAACCCTAACCCTAACCCTAACCCTAACCCTAACCCTAACCCTAACCCTAACCCTAACCCTAACCCTAACCCTAACCCTAACCCTAACCCTAACCCTAACCCTAACCCTAACCCTAACCCTAACCCTAACCCTAACCCTAACCCTAACCCTAACCCTAACCCTAACCCTAACCCTAACCCTAACCCTAACCCTAACCCTAACCCTAACCCTAACCCTAACCCTAACCCTAACCCTAACCCTAACCCTAACCCTAACCCTAACCCTAACCCTAACCCTAACCCTAACCCTAACCCTAACCCTAACCCTAACCCTAACCCTAACCCTAACCCTAACCCTAACCCTAACCCTAACCCTAACCCTAACCCTAACCCTAACCCTAACCCTAACCCTAACCCTAACCCTAACCCTAACCCTAACCCTAACCCTAACCCTAACCCTAACCCTAACCCTAACCCTAACCCTAACCCTAACCCTAACCCTAACCCTAACCCTAACCCTAACCCTAACCCTAACCCTAACCCTAACCCTAACCCTAACCCTAACCCTAACCCTAACCCTAACCCTAACCCTAACCCTAACCCTAACCCTAACCCTAACCCTAACCCTAACCCTAACCCTAACCCTAACCCTAACCCTAACCCTAACCCTAACCCTAACCCTAACCCTAACCCTAACCCTAACCCTAACCCTAACCCTAACCCTAACCCTAACCCTAACCCTAACCCTAACCCTAACCCTAACCCTAACCCTAACCCTAACCCTAACCCTAACCCTAACCCTAACCCTAACCCTAACCCTAACCCTAACCCTAACCCTAACCCTAACCCTAACCCTAACCCTAACCCTAACCCTAACCCTAACCCTAACCCTAACCCTAACCCTAACCCTAACCCTAACCCTAACCCTAACCCTAACCCTAACCTAACCCTAACCCTAACCCTAACCCTAACCCTAACCCTAACCCTAACCCTAACCCTAACCCTAACCCTAACCCTAACCCTAACCCTAACCCTAACCCTAACCCTAACCCTAACCCTAACCCTAACCCTAACCCTAACCCTAACCCTAACCCTAACCCTAACCCTAACCCTAACCCTAACCCTAACCCTAACCCTAACCCTAACCCTAACCCTAACCCTAACCCTAACCCTAACCCTAACCCTAACCCTAACCCTAACCCTAACCCTAACCCTAACCCTAACCCTAACCCTAACCCTAACCCTAACCCTAACCCTAACCCTAACCCTAACCCTAACCCTAACCCTAACCCTAACCCTAACCCTAACCCTAACCCTAACCCTAACCCTAACCCTAACCCTAACCCTAACCCTAACCCTAACCCTAACCCTAACCCTAACCCTAACCCTAACCCTAACCCTAACCCTAACCCTAACCCTAACCCTAACCCTAACCCTAACCCTAACCCTAACCCTAACCCTAACCCTAACCCTAACCCTAACCCTAACCCTAACCCTAACCCTAACCCTAACCCTAACCCTAACCCTAACCCTAACCCTAACCCTAACCCTAACCCTAACCCTAACCCTAACCCTAACCCTAACCCTAACCCTAACCCTAACCCTAACCCTAACCCTAACCCTAACCCTAACCCTAACCCTAACCCTAACCCTAACCCTAACCCTAACCCTAACCCTAACCCTAACCCTAACCCTAACCCTAACCCTAACCCTAACCCTAACCCTAACCCTAACCCTAACCCTAACCCTAACCCTAACCCTAACCCTAACCCTAACCCTAACCCTAACCCTAACCCTAACCCTAACCCTAACCCTAACCCTAACCCTAACCCTAACCCTAACCCTAACCCTAACCCTAACCCTAACCCTAACCCTAACCCTAACCCTAACCCTAACCCTAACCCTAACCCTAACCCTAACCCTAACCCTAACCCTAACCCTAACCCTAACCCTAACCCTAACCCTAACCCTAACCCTAACCCTAACCCTAACCCTAACCCTAACCCTAACCCTAACCCTAACCCTAACCCTAACCCTAACCCTAACCCTAACCCTAACCCTAACCCTAACCCTAACCCTAACCCTAACCCTAACCCTAACCCTAACCCTAACCCTAACCCTAACCCTAACCCTAACCCTAACCCTAACCCTAACCCTAACCCTAACCCTAACCCTAACCCTAACCCTAACCCTAACCCTAACCCTAACCCTAACCCTAACCCTAACCCTAACCCTAACCCTAACCCTAACCCTAACCCTAACCCTAACCCTAACCCTAACCCTAACCCTAACCCTAACCCTAACCCTAACCCTAACCCTAACCCTAACCCTAACCCTAACCCTAACCCTAACCCTAACCCTAACCCTAACCCTAACCCTAACCCTAACCCTAACCCTAACCCTAACCCTAACCCTAACCCTAACCCTAACCCTAACCCTAACCCTAACCCTAACCCTAACCCTAACCCTAACCCTAACCCTAACCCTAACCCTAACCCTAACCCTAACCCTAACCCTAACCCTAACCCTAACCCTAACCCTAACCCTAACCCTAACCCTAACCCTAACCCTAACCCTAACCCTAACCCTAACCCTAACCCTAACCCTAACCCTAACC
>NC_091094.1:17500-80000 GCF_024713975.1 Paralichthys olivaceus
CTCAGTCGTTGGATGACGCAGGGGAGTCATCGAGAACTTGATAAACCTTACCCTAACCCTTAGAAATTCAAAGTAAATGAAACATGAAATAACAGAACAGAAATAAAGAGAAACCAACACATACACAGTCAGTGGTTATATATTAAGTGAATATATATTCACACCATCATATATGTATATTTTTTTAATTACAAGGAACAATATTGTTCCTTTATTAGACATTTTGCACGTACAAAAAGAGGATTCAGATTTTAACACCTTACACTTGGGAATGGAAATACAGAATGGAAATACACATCTGAATTTTTTCACTTCTCAGTGACACCTTCAGCCAATCACAGCTGAGTTGTGACATCAGAAGCGGGACCAAGGTGCTGCGGCCAGCTCGCTCCTGCCTATTTTAAGGTCATGTGACCTGGTGACGTTTTGCAGCACTGAAAGAAGGCAGACAAAAATTGTAACCATCATGCATTGTGTTAAGACCAGCATGCATCACGTTATGTGGACATTACAGAGCTGCATGAAGTCGAATGCACCTAATGAGTAACAATGACCTTTAACCTTGAAATCTTTGACAGTGAAATCAAAGTTTGATGAGAACATACATGATGACGTGTTCAGTTACTTAAAGGAAAGATCATGCATGTAACATGTATCACAGGAACACTGTTTACTTCAGGAAAACTGTCAGATCGGTTGTGTTTTATGCAACATATATGTTTATACACGCAGGCATGTGCCTTCATCAAACCCTTTTTCTTTCTACGCGAAAATGTTTCACAAAAAGGTGCTTCCAGGTTCTGCAGCTGGACAACATCTGTCTGACTGCGACCATCTTACTCTTTTGACATTTTTTACACATTTACATTCAGCAGCGCTGGAGAAGTCAGACAAAATGTCTACCCAGCATGCATTGCTTTAAGTCAGTGCTGTGCCGTGGAACATTTCACTTTGTTTCACTGACATGTCAGAGGTTACCTGAGTGACTTTAGTTCAAGTGTCCTGCTTTCTGATTGGCTCTTCTGATGATGTTTTAAAATAAAAAATAAAAAACGGTTTCCACAGAATCAATCGAGTTTATTTTTACTTTAACAAATAAACTTAAATGATCAGATGAAAACTGAAAAAATCAATTATCAATAACATTTGACTGAAGGCTTCATGTTTCTGATACAAAAACTTGAAATAAAAAAGTTTCAGCAGCAAAAGTCATCTGAGGTGATGTCACTGGTGATGTCAAATGTAGAGGGGATGGTACTGGCGGTGGGTGAGTCTCTTCCTGCAGGTCGGACACGTGTGTGATGATGTCAGAGCGTCTCTCAAACACTGACTGCAGAACACGTGACCACATTTAGTGGAAACAACCAATCGGCCGCTGTCTACAATCTGTGGAGGATATAACCAATCAGAACTCAAGATTCTTCATGCTGTTCAGGTAAGTAACAGGTTTGTTGGGCCCACGATATACTTGCTGTCCAACGACGCATATGCACAGACAACCGGTTGCATCAGGAACGTTATTGTTCATGTACTCGCTTAGATACCACATGTTACTGGACAATTCCAGTAGAGGGCGGAGTGTTCCGCTCTATAATCTTTTAGTCAGACCTTTCTGCTACTTTTTGATTTGTGAACATCTGTCTGGAGGAACCCTACGAGATCAACATTTTGTGATAGAATGGTAGAATCAAGACAGATTTTCACTTCACACAAATTGATATAATTCTGGACCTGGTCACAGCTCGTCTTCAAACCTCTCCGACGACCCCGTCAAGGACTCACTACTGCCCTGAACTTTATGTAGGTACTGAATCTTACCTATCTGATGCATTAATTTCTATTGACGAGCACAACCAATGCATTTAAAGGACACAGGTTACATGAAGCAGCCGTCTTACATAAGCGTACCCGTCGTTAACTGCAAGTATGTTACCCAACGTCTCACCTCAGAGTACGAGTCCAGACATACAGGACAACTGATCGTCCCCGGAGTCGACCTGAAACGAACAGCTTCTGTCAGTAAGGATGAGACTAATACCTGGCTCTGATACAAAGACAATGTAATCATGGATTAGTCCAATACCTGGCTCTGAACAAACATAATGTAATGGATAGGTCTAATACCTGGCTCTGAATAAAGACAATATAATGATGGCTCAGTCTAACACCTGGCTTTGATACAAAGATAATGTAATGATGGATACGTCTAATACCTGGAGGTGTGCACAGAGGACATAGTGGCAGCGTTGAGGACAGGGGCCGTGTCTTCGTCTTCATCACTGCTGACGATATAACTCTCCCCTGCAGGGACTCTCCTGTTGTGAGGACCTGATGGAAGACACCAAAGATGCTGTAATGTCCCTGTTGTTAAAGTGTAGAAGAACATGTCAGTAAATTCACAACAAAACAGATTTTACCTTCGTCCACCAGCTGGAAGAAAAAAGAAGCAAGAATCAACACGTAACAATCACTTAATGATTTTTTGCATTATTAGATTATTGACACTAATCTGAAGGAAGAAAGACTGACTGACTCCTTGACTGACTGAATAATTGGCTTGTTGTTACCAGCACTGAGTCATTGTTTGTGAGGTCAACCACAGCAGCTTCTGATCCTTCACAGGTCAGATCCACCACCTCCTCCACACCTGAACACACCAGTTATTGATTAATTCATCAGCTATTGGTTAATATATCAGTTACTACAAACTCCTTCATCAGATGTTATCTGTGGCAGTATTGATCTGTACTCACTGTCCTCAGTGTTGTCCATCACATCAATGGTCTCTGTGGAGGGAGAAGTATCACCATCAGGTGTCCTGCTAACATTAGCCATCCTGCTAGCCACTCTGTTAGCGTTAGCTGCTCTGCTGTTTTTGGTGCTGGGTCGGGAACCAACAGGGCTTTCTGTGCTCCTCCTCTTCCTGTGAGCCTGAAAAGGTGACGACATCACACTAGAGGGCGGGGTTTATCCACTAGAACAGTTACTGCTGATTGGTCATCATATCTGATTCCTCATTTGAAACAAAACTGTTTGAATGAACAACCACTCACTTTCCAATCAGTAATGAAAGTTCAATCAATAATACAGGAGTCAAGTGATTTCAATGGCTGTGGCTCAGGGGATTGATCGGGTCGCCCACAAACCACAAGGACAGTGGTTCAATCACAGTCTCCCCCTTTCTGTGTCTTTAATAGGGCTGCACGATATATATCAAAAATGTATCGTCAGTGTGATATCAAGATGTGTGATATACACAGGCTCTATGATGGCATCACTGTGATGACATCACAGTCTTGATGATGATGTCACAGTTGTGCTGATGTCAGGGTAGTAATTTATTTAAGTGAATTAATGAAACATGTTCATCAGAAAATAAGAAAACTCACAGAACTGCTCATGTCATTAGAGGCACACGGACGCTATGGATACCAGGATTCTGAGGACACTAAGGACACCAGGACACTGAGGAGACGCTGAGGAGACCAGGATGCTAAGGACAGAAACTGACACATCAGATACTCATCAAATTAAACTGATCAGATTCATTCAAACAGCACCTTCAGATGATTGATTAATGATCAAGTGCCATCAGTTAGCACCAGTTAGCCTGAGGCTAAAGGCACATTGAAGCTCAACGTTACATTCATGTAAACTGACAGTCTTCTATTTGTACTCTGGATTCATTTTGTTTGTATATTTGCTAAATTAAACTTACAGATACAAAACAAATAGCCGATAGTTCGAATGAGATGACCAGTGTTGCCACTTATAGAATAATTATCATATTTGTTCAAAATGTCCCCCTCTTTACGATCAATAATGTACGATCATTTTCCTCAAATTACAATAATTTGAAGCTTCTGGTAAGATACTTCTACATTTCCCATCTGGCAACGCTGCAACCATGAGACATGAGGAACAATTGTCAACAATGATGAAACTTTTAGAGGACAAGAAACTACAGGATCAGTAAGACGAGACGAAGAAGAGGAAGTAGGAACTTCTTCACAACCTCCTCGTCATTTATTGTTGTCGTCACAAACTCTGCCCTCTACTGGATGTATTGTTTAATGCCAACGTAAAGGACCTATGTTAGCATGTGGGCAGTGGCGGGGCATCGTTTAAACTAAAGGAGCGCTTACACTTGAACTGTTTCAATAAAACTTGCTCTCGTAGCGTAGCTGATGTAAGCTAGTGTGCTGTGCTAACATCGGTCGCTATTTAAAACGTTTTCGTGTTGAATAAACACATGAACTGAGCTAAAATGAGTCAGAGTTTGGACGGAAACAGTTTTGAACACAAGCCTGAAGCAGTAGTTAGTCGTTAGCTTACCGAGCTCCCCTCAGTGGACAGGTGAGACGACACAGGAAGCAGCTGCAGGTTTAATCTCACGATCTGACAACAAACATTTACTCCCGCCGATCAGCTGATGCTAATATTAGCCGCTACCGCCGCCGCTTCCGGAACTACTTCTTCTCTCACATAAATGATTCTTACTGCAACGTTGGCGCCCCCTGCTGCCTGTAAGCCTGAAGTACAGGTTCAGATTCACAGCAGATCCTCAAATTCATGTTTTTATCAATTAACAAAGATTCATGTTTTTATTCATAAACAAAGATTCATGTTTTATCACTTAAAAAAGATGATTCATGTTTTTATCACTTAACAAAGATGATTCATGTTTTTATCAATTAACAAAGATGATTCATGTTTTTATTCATAAACAAAGATGATTCATGTTTTTATCAATTAACAAAGATGATTCATGTTTTTATTCATAAACAAAGATGATTCATGTTTTTATTCATGAACAAAGATGATTCATGTTTTTATTCATGAACAAAGATGATTCATGTTTTTGTTCATAAACAAAGATGATTCATGTTTTTATCAATTAACAGAGATAAATGTTTTTTATCAATTAACAAAGATTATTTGTTTTTAATCAATTAACAAAGATTATTTGTTTTTATCAATTAACGATTATTTGCGTTTTTATCAATTAACAAAGATTATGTTTTTTATCAATTAACAAAGATTATTATTATTGATTAAAACATGAATAAATTGCTGAGGTATCCATGTTTCCTCACCTGTCCTCCATGTTGTCCTCAGGGTTTAATAAACAAGTCAACATTCACAGAACTAATGTGATCAGTAACTGGAACTTCACATTAAAAGTTTGGCATTAGTTTGTTAGAAAAACAAACAGAAACTTTTATTTCACACATTTTACAGATTTTATTTAGACGTTCATTGGAACAAATACTTCATCTGTTTATTTCTGTTTCCTGTCTGCTACTTCCTGTTAGCATGAAGCTAACACTGGTACCATACTAAATAAATAAAATTAGCCTGAAACAACAGTCTTCGGCGTACGCCACCTATGACCAGGTGCATTGAGGGTACTGTATTGCTGAGTTGTGACCAGATGCAGAGGGAGCACTCGTTTGGTGGCGCAGGACATCCGGCCAGGCCCCGCAGAGTCTGCTTTAGGGCCAGACCTTCATGAACGCCACCGGCTGAACGGCCCACTGAGCCGGGACACCTGAACGCACCAGGGCTACAGAGAGGGAGAGAGGGGTGGAGTGGGGTGCAGAGACAGAGAGATTTTTTAAAAGGTAATTCTCTTCCACCAATCTTTATAGAGTCCAGCAGCATGAAGAGAGGAACCAGGTGTGAAGCTATAACAATGGAGGGGTTTGTGTCCGACTAGCCGCTGGCTGTGCACTATGCTAATGACCCGTGCTGTGAGGTAGACGCGCAAGTATTAGAAAAATCGAAGATGAGGCTTTTCAGCAGCCTCTGGAGAAGCATTTACTGTGCGACAGAAGAGCTCCCTCTGCTGGGGACTTTGTGCCATGCACACCGTACACATTAACAAAAAACATTTACAACCCAGTAGAGGACTGGGAAAGAAGTAACTTAGAGCCCAGCAGAATCATATTGATGGGAGAAACCAGCTGCCCAATCAGAACTCAGTCTCAGCTGTCAATCATGTCAGTCGTCTCAGCCCAGTTTTATATCATCAAATAACTAATTAAAACCAAACTAATCAGAAACACTTGAACAAACAAAAGTTTGAGCAGAACTACCTGAAATGACAGAAACCATCTTTAAACATGTATTTAACGGCTACTTTGATATTTTTTTGTTTGGTCCATGTCCCATCTGCTAACATGAAGGAGGAAGAGGGATTATGACCTATACTGTAGCCAGCCACCAGGGGCTGTCTAGATGATTTAACCCTAGGGTTATGCAATTAGTTGTAATGGTTAGGAGCTAGGGAATGCATTATGTTATTGAGTGTCCTCACAACTATGGAAAGACATGTTTGTGTATTTACCTGTGTGTTGATCTAAGTGGTGGAGAAGGTCATGTGATCAACCTGGTTCATCTTCAGGTGGTTGTCGAGGATCTGACAAATCTCCTGGATGTTCGGGACGTAACCCGACTGAAGCTTCGACCAGACGGGAACATCTGAGAGACAGAGGGGGCAATAATCACCGTTAAACCAGGAAGTCACATTCAGAGAGGGGACAACTGTTACACCTTTTAGATCCCTTGAAATTAAGCTGCATTAACGGGACCCAGCAAGATGGCAGAGGCAGCACACGTGCCGTCAAAAGCTCCGTGTAGCAAACATTGAAGACTGAATAATATGGACTTTTAAATTCACAAGAACATTTCCCTGTTGTTCCCATGTAACATATATCAAGTGAATAAGACTAATCATTGAGCATCCTGTAAGTGAACTCGGCCACTTTTAATGACAGCTACAACATGTATGAAGCTAACGCCAAGGCTGTCCTTACACATGACTACTGTGGACCAGAAAGCACAGAGACAAGCACCAAAGGAAATAAAAACATTTTAAACATCACCTTCCAAGCAACCATTAAAGAGAGAGTTCACTGAAAAATGGAAATGTAACTCATTATCGACTTAGCACTATGATAGAGGGGGGGTGAAGTTTCAGGAGTAAACAGTGTTTTAATCTGAATGTCTCTGATACCCTCCTCTGGGAAACCATGCACACTCTTGCCCAATGGCACGCGCAGGGTGCAGCTTCATGTTGCTACATCCGCTAGAATCACCACTTCCCTTAGTGGACTTTTAGGTTACAATATAAATGATCTAGTTTGAGTCAAATATGAATGTCAGGGCTTACGGACACTTGGATGACACCACAGGAGCAGAATGGAGGGCGATTGAAGAATCTACAGCTACTTCAATTGAATTGGATTTGGCTGCAACGCTGTTTACTCCCGAAACTCCGGAAATGTTTTGTGGATTCAAACACTTCTTGAGTTTCAGAACCAAGGACACATACATCAACACATTTCAAAATTCTGAGTGACATTTATCCACCAAAAGAATGACCGATTACATTTTAACATCGACGATAATGTGTTCAATTTGTGAAAATGACACTGAAACGACAGAACATATTCTTCTTATGTGGTGCAGTACTTTCATTATAGGCTGATATTCACAAATGGAAAGCACTAAGAATTCTACCATTCCCAGCAGCCTTTCTTCTTTCTATCTTTGTTATGAAAAGTGTTTATGCTCAGGCATTGTCTATGTTCAGTGTTCCACCTGGCATAATATCTATACCCCATTATTGTACTAAAGGTAAAGTTGCCATATTTGATCTGTGCATTTCTTTAAAGTTGAGTGACCGTTGAGTGACGTCATAATATTTTTGGACCAAACGCACTCACCGTTCAGAGTGACCTCGAAGGCTCCAGTCGACAGGAAGTGAGTCTCCATCATGTTACAGAGGAAGAAGGCCATGAGACAGGAAAAGATCTGAACAAACACAGTCATGTGATGTTTGAGTTGTCACCATGGTAACCAGCTACAGCATCAATTCAATTTTATTTGTATAGCAGCAAATCATAATATACATTATCTCAAGGCTCTTTACATACAAGGTCCTTAAAATCTTATTTAATAAAGAGTTCCCCCAATGAGCAGCACTTTGAGACTGTGGAGAGGAAACACTCCCTCGTTAACCTCTAGCAGAACCAGGCTCAATGTGGGCGGCCATCCGCCTCCACCGGTTGGGGTGAGCAGAGAAAAATGGGGAGGAGAGGAGAGATGGGTGAAAAAGAGGGGAGAGAAGAGAGAGATAGTGGGAAGGGGAGGAGACTAGGGCTGTCAAAATTGCTGCAAAATGACGTTCAAATATTCGCTCTAAAAAACACATCCGTTCGAACCATTTGAATATATGCGCATGCGCAGTATGTCAATAACAGGAGGACAAACTAAAACAACGAGACATAACTACTTGTGTAGTTATTTTTATTTCAGTTTTAACATAAAACATACCTACACATTACAAAATAAGTAAATTAACTAATTGTAAAAAAAGACCGCTCCGTCGCTCGCCACTCTCTCTCTATGCGCGATGCGCATACTGATTTAAATAAACAATTTTAATAACGGTTGGTAATAACCATAGACTGTAAAGGTAATAACGGGTCTCTGTGGGTGAGGTGAGCTGAAGGTAGTTGGAGTGTATGCTGCGAGTTTAGGGGGCACGTCAGCCAGAGCTGTGTGTGTGTGTATGTGAGTGAATGAGTGAGTGAGTGAAACTGCTGAACAGAGGGTCGCAGGAAGAAGGATCTGAAGTGCCCGTGTTTTGGCTACAAAACTCCCCCGAACCGATCCGAAACCCACCCAAATTTTTATCCACCCGCCTGGAAACCCTGGTCGCGTCTCACTTTCAGAATGTGAGTGACGCTGTGTAAGTGCAACTCCTCGACCTGACCTGTCATGCAATGCGCCCACTCGCAAAACAGCCACTGATGTGTTTATTTCCAAAGTCCAATATTAATTTTCACAATCGAATATTCGTTTTTTTTAAATATTCGAATATATATTCGAATTTAGAATATTCGTTGACAGCCCTAGAGGAGACGGGGAGATAGTCGCATCAGTTGCCACAGTAACAGAGGTAATAGATACCTTGTTGTCTTGACTCCAGATCCAGGCTCGGGGAGTCTGGAGGCCGAGGAGCATGAAGGGGTTCTGCCCGCTGACGATCAGTAGGATGGAGATGAGCTTCAAATAGGAGGTCATGTGACCGACACACCTGGGGGAGTGGGAGAGTTAAGGTGGTCTGCACCTGAACAACATGTTGAGGCTTTATAATCTTCCCCAAGTTTAACAATCGAGGACATTTAGTCACAGCTCACCTGTTGAAGGGGGAGGGGGGGTAGTTTTCTCCCTCGATGCGGACGTCTGGGTACAGTTTGCTGATGGTGAGAGAGTAGTCCTGGAACACTCTGCTGTAACCTCAGGAGATACTGAACAAGAGGAGACACCTCAGCTGTTGACCTCTGACCTCTACAGTTTCATCCTGAACCCACTGTGTGTGTGTGTGTGTGTTTGTTTTATTATTGGTTACTAGACATCATCTTCATCACCATGGTGTAGTCTGAAGAGATGTGTCTTTAGGCTGTGGCGGAAGATGTGAAGTCCGGGGGTCAATGTGGAACTCGTTCCATTTAGGAGCCAGGACAGCAAACAGTCGTGATGTTGTTGAGTGGTTAGCTCTCAGTGAGGGAGCAGCCGATTGGCAGATGCCGAGCGAAGTGGAAGTGCTTGGGTGTAAAGTTTGACCATGTGCTGGATGTAGACTGGACCCGATCCGTTCACAGCACGGTGCACAAGTACTAGTGTTTGGAAACGGATGCCACTGGTAACCAGTGAAGGGAGCGGAGTGAATTTAGGTTGAAGACCAGTCGAGCTGCTGCATTCTGGATGAGCTGCAGCGGTCGGATAGCACTAGCGGGTAAACAATCAGTATTAATGAGCACCTTCGTTAAAATAATCCACCTGAGATGTATCAAGATTAAAGAGCCAGATTATTGCACAGATGTGTTTGGATTCGTCACAATAAAAGGCTCAAATGTGAAGTTCCTAACCCACAAGTTTCGAGGGAGCGTTGGATTGGCTAATTGCTAATTGTCCACCAGAGCAACTGAATGATTCTGATCATTAAACCTTTTATTGAAAACATGAAGTCAGCTGATTAGTACTGATCAGAATTGATCAAATCTCAACAAACATGATCTCAAAGTGGTTTACGTGTGAGGGTGGAGACCTGACGGTACCGAAGAGAAACACGGTTTTGATCATGGATCAGATGTGCTAGCTAGCCTGTTAGCCACCATGCTAACGAACTCACCAGTACTGGAACCTGAGCACCGGGCCGGTGTACAGGGAGGGTTTGGCGGCTTTGCCGGGCTCTGTGGACGAGGAGAGGTCGGGGCCGTCGGCCGGAGAGTGTCCGCGCTGGGGGCTCGATCTGCCAAGATAAACGTCCCGGGCCGTGAGGGCGGTGAAGAGCAGCAGAGCCGCCAGGAGGCCCGCCTGACTGTACTCCGCCATGTTTGACTGAGTCACCGCTTCCGGTTCCACACTTCATAATAAAAGAGAGAGACACGCAAACACACACGCACGCGCAAACACGCACGCACACAAACGCACGGACACACACGCGTTATAATGGGCATTAATTATACTGACTATTCAAATGTATATGATCTTAAATATATTATTGTTTTTTCCCCTGTGTAATGTGCTCTATTGTGAAAGTATGACGTTTTTTCTGATTCTACTTGATTAGAATTATATAAAATAAAAAGTTATGTATTGTTTTATATAATCTATGATGGTATGATCTCTCCGTGACGTCTAACGTACCCGCCACGCGCCAGGAAACGATTTGACGTCATAAGTGCGGGACGCTGTGTTGCCGGTGGATGGAGGGATGAAGGTGAAAGAATAAAAATATGAGCGAATAAAAGATGAACTGACGTTTGACCGCTGACGTCACAAAGGTGCGTTGATCAGCTTTTTGTTCCGTTTGTGCTGAAGTTAGTTTCCGGTTGAGGTTTAAAATGAGTCACCGTCTGAAATTTGATTTGTGAGAATCCAAACACGTTTTCAGATGTAGACCACATCAGACCAGGTCCTGATCAAAGATTAGACTCTGAGAACTCAAAACGAGAAGGAAATCAATGTCCAGTGTCAGACAGTCAATCAGCAGGAAACAAACAGGAGCTGTTAAAGTGTCAGATCAGTTTTATTCAGAATAAAAACAAACCCTTATGCATCACTTAGATGAGGAACAAAACAGACTCACACATTTACAAAGTTTCCAGCAGGAATAAAACACCTGAACAGGTAAGAAAACAGGGAAAAGGTGAACAACATGTCAGATTACATGTCTACTTGTCATTGTATATGTCCATATATTATATAATATGTTAGATTACATGTCTACATGTGTGATGTGTTCAGGGTCTTCTGTAACCCTCTTGTTTGTCTCTGTGTTTCAGGACTGTGAGGGGGGGGGGGTGTGACCATGCTGAGTGTTGGGTGGTTGGCGAGGTCTGGGGTCCTGGAGCTCCGCCTCCTGCGGCTTCCAGCTCGAGGAGTCTGTTCTGCGGTGATCCACAGGAAGTCACCTGCATGTGTCACCTGGTGTACAGGTGCATCTGTTGGATCACCCTCAGCCTGCCACAGGTTACCTGTAAGGATGATGTCAGGTGTTGGCGGTGGTGATGTGGCGAATGATGTAGCAAGTGTCGCTACAGGTGCGTCTGGCTGGTACGGCAGCCTGGCGGACTCAGCTCCGGTTCACCTGTGTGAGCACTTCCTGGTAAGCGTCCAGCAGGTGAGCGGGATGCCGTGGTGGCTGAGTATCGTAACGGTGACGTTGTCAGTCAGGACGCTCATCACTCTGCCGCTTGCTGCTTACCAGCTGGTCATCATCTCCAAGGTCAGTTGAGGGTGATGGGGCACTGATACATCAGCTGTTGATATATTTATCAATATTAAGATTCCTCTTTATGGTCCCACACACAGCAACATGCAAACATGGGGAAATTTGAACTCTGTATTTAACCCATCCGTGTGAACGGAGCACACGGAACACAATCCACACAGTGACCACACACGGAACAGTGGGCAGCCATGAAGGCACCCGGGGAGCAATTGGGGGGTTCGGTGCCTTGCTCAAGGGCACCTCAGCAGTGCCCAGGAGGTGAACTAGCACCTCTCCAACTTCCGTCCATGCAGGACTTGAACCGGCCGCCCTCCGGTTCCCAAGCCAAGTCGCTATGGACTGAGCTACTGCTTCCCCCTATACACTATAGATCAGTCAAGTTATGATCAGCTGATGAGTCTGAACAACGACAACAAAGGGTTTGATTATCAACACTCATCAATTTCAATTTGAGTTTGTTCAGTCTCCATGACAATACAGATCCAACAAACAGGAAGTCAGTGACACGCTCATGAATTATCTGGTTGTCCATCATGGTAACTATAGTAACCTCAAGGTGATGTGCAGGTGGAGGCGCTGCAGGTGGAGATCTCTGAGCTGGCAAAGAGGCTTCGATATGAAGTTTCTGTCCGAGCGCAAGAGAGAGGCTGGACGGAAAAACAGAGCAGGTAACAAACAACCAAACAAACCAATAAATAATCCAACAAACAACCTAACAAACAGGGTTTTCTGTTGCTCACCACCCTTCTCTTGGTCTGTTGCTTTCTGTCATTCTCTGTTCAGTGGTTCTCTGTGATTCTGTGTCCAGGTTCCAGTTCCAGAAGAACCTGCGGCGTATCGTTTCTCAGCTCTATGTCAGAGAAAACTGTCACCCCTTCAAAGCCAGTCTGCTGGTCTGGGTTCAGTTTCCTATGTGGGTCAGTCTCTCTGTGGCACTCCGAAACCTGAGCCTGCATCAGTCTGGTAAGCATCTGGTTCAATGTCTGGATCAGTCCTGGTTCAGTTTGGATCAGTCCTGGTCCAGGACTTAAACCTGTGTATTATTTGTGCAGTGGTACAGTGTGATTTGGCAGCAGGGGGAGCTCTGTGGTTCCCTGACCTTACATCACCTGACTCCACCTGGATTCTGCCGCTTGGTGTGGGACTCATCAACCTGCTCATCGTGGAGGTCAGACTGTCATCAGTTGTGTGATAACATGACCTGTGACAGCAATCATCCAACTTCCTGTTTTCTTCTTCAGGTTTTTTCTCTGCAGAGACAGAATCCGACACGTTTCCAGAAGCTGCTGCTGAACTGCATCCGAGGATTTTCAGTCTTAATGGTTCCCATCGCTGCGACTGTCCCCTCAGTGAGTCTGTCTCTTTCTTCTTGCATCTCCTGGTCTTGTGATAACAATCAAAGCCCCGTTAGAACAAATGAATGGATTCAGAAAGTCAAACGCTGGAGTGCTTTTACTTTGAAACAGGTTCGGGAAGTGTTGGAAATACATTTGTGACATAGCCAGATAAACATTGTGTTTCACAGCAGAATAAACAGAGAAAATGATCTTTCACCTGAATTTGAATGTTTATCTCTTCAATTTATGTCACAAACATAAACAGTTGCTACACCTCCTGTGTGCATTTCAAAACTAAATCCCTTCTTTTGTTTAAAAAAAGGAGTTTTATTGTGAAACATTTGCAGCAGTGGCGATGCCCAGCTTCATACTCTATACTACTGGTATTTATTTGAGTACACAGGACTACTTTTATACAAGGAAATAGTCCTTTTTATGACCATATTCAAGTCAAAACACTGCTGCAGTAGCAGAACTCTGTAGAACATATTGTTGAACTGAGAAGATAAATACACAGATGAATAAATATACAGATGCTGTAAATATGAATTGATTGTGACCACTGCTGTAGAACAATTGCATGTGAGCAGGTTAAGATCCATCCCCTCGGTGAGTCCGTGTGTGGTTATTGAAACATCTCTCTAACTCATGTTTCTTTTACAGTGCATTTCTCTGTACTGGTTCATCTCCAGTCTCATCGGATTCAGTCACAACCTCGTCCTTCGTTCTTCTGCGATTCACAAAGTCCTCAAACTACAACGTCCTGGATCAGAGACTCCGTATAGAGACCTGCTGTCAGCCCTCGTCAACAAATACTGCAAATAAATACACACAGTACTACATATAAATACACAGTACTGCAAATAAAGTGTGAAAAACACATGTACACACACAAGTATTTCACAATTGTGATCTGCTCTACAGCCTCACATCAGAATGGACCAATGAGAAGAGACTGTTTTATATAGGAAGTGGTGTAAAGTTAATAAAACTGTCTTACAGTGAATCAACATTCTATCCAGATACTTATGCTGTGATTTCATCAGGTGATATCATCAGTTTGTCATAAACATGTTTGATGCTCAGTTTCATCTTCTGTAGTTTGAACTAACCTGACCTTTGACCCAGGATCATTTCCTGTTTCTCACTATGACAAGCGTCCTGCTGAAAAACTGTAAATAATATTTCGAGGTGGACTTGGTCTGACTGCGTCTTGATCTGTCGACAGCAGTAGAGATTAAAAAAATCAACCCCATCAAGTCGGACACTTCTCGTCTCGTCGGAGAGACGAGAAGAACAATTTAACAGCATTTATAAAATCCTTGTTTTTGAACAATGAACACTGAAAATTAAGAATGTAAGGTGATGAAAACTCATCACGTCATCTTTGGAGAGAAACTCATCTAACTTCCTGTTTGTTGAAACAATAAAAGCCGAACTGAAAATCAAACAGGAAGTGAATCAGAATGATGGAGAAAGTTTTATTTCGATTTATGTACGTCAGCCTCTGATGAACAACCACCCATCCTTCACTCCTGTATAAAGTCTAAGTCCAGGAGAAGTGAGGACACAGCAGAGCGTCCTCCACTGAGTCACTGAGGGAGTGGGGGGGTGATGAGCTTCTAACACGTGACACAAACATGAAGAAACACAAACAAATGTCTCTGGAGACAAAGTGCTGACACACATGTAGAAGACAGACGAAGACGTGAAGACAGTTTGTGGTGATGAGAGCTGACGACGGTGTCAGGTGATGTAAACATGATCACTTCCTGTCTGTCTGCTCCACCTCTCACCTGAAGAACGAGGAGGATCTGATGCTGAACGAGTCTGAGCAGAAAACCTGCTGCTGAGTTGTTCAGCTGTGAAACATGAACTCTGGACCAATTCTTCAAAGATCCTCTAGAGGTCATATCTGAAAATGGCTTCAGATACAAACGTTGATGCAGAAATTTACACGATAACCTCAGTTTAATGATTAAGTGTTCAGCTAATAATTTGAAATATTAATTGTATTTATATTTGTTTCGACAGAATTTTGATTCTTTTGTTATAGAATCAATCATCGTTCAGTTGGTGATGAGTTGAACCAATGAGGAGTCAGAGACTGAACCATGTGATCCAGAAATTCAGTTTTATTCAACTTCTAAAAAAACAAACTGAGACAACAACATGGAACTGCGATGACATCACGCTCAAATCGTACTTTTACTCCCTGCTGATGAGTCACAGGAAGATGTTTGATTGGCTGAGCCTTTTACGATGTCATCATACGAGGGGCGATGCTCATCGACATCAACTCTTGGAAAAGAAGTTTACAAGCGTATGGCATCCGAACCAGAGAGATCTGACCACGCCCACAAACAAACAAAGAGGAAACATCAGACAGTCAGCAGCAAAAACAACTGTTTAACCACGTGTTGTGATTGGTTATTGATCAGGCATACCTGTGTCTTGTTGCGGCAGCCTCGACACTCGTACGTGTGCGTCCGTGTGTTGGCGATGGCCATCAGCCCACACAGGTTACACACGTGGACTTGATACGGATCAGATGCCTCAAACAGACGCTCTCTGAGAAACTGAGCCGCTCCGTGAGCAATTTGACAATCACGCTCCATCTCCCCGAACCGCAGACCACCATCACTGAGACAGACAAAACAGCAGGTGAGACAGATAAACAGGTGAGACACAGAAGGACAGATGAGAGACAGACAAGTGACACAGACAGGTTCAGTGTGTCTCACCGTGATCTTCCCTCCATCGGCTGCCTGTTGAGGATCTGCACTGGGCCCCTGGCCCTCGAGTGGATCTTGTCATCCACCATGTGTTTGAGACGCTGATAATACGTCGGACCGATGAAGATCTGAGACGTTAGTTTCCTCCCAGTGAAACCGTTATACAGAACCTGATCACAGATCAATAATCAATACACAGTCTCCTACACTCGTTAAATTAGTTAGTAGGTTAAGGAGACTAATCAAATATTTCTTGTATTTTTGAATGTTTAAACATGATTAATGTTGTGACCTCATTTCCTCTCAGGTGGTATCCATATTCAGAGAGCAGGTTTGACACCTTCTGAACATTCACGGCGTCATTAAATGGCGTCGCATCACCAATCTCACCCTTGTTTGCAGACACCTGAAACACGCCAAAAATAAATATGTTATTGACATGTAGGTCAATGTTTATACAAGTGTCGTATGTGTAAATGTGACTCAGCTGCAGAGAACCTGCAAGTCAACAGAGACGTTGGTGATAACCCTTTCAAAATAATAGCTATAATTTAAAGTCAGACTTATAAGAGACATACTATTAACATGTTACACTGATCACGCACCAGTTATTGATTATTACAAGTCATGATGACTGATCAATACCTTGCCCTGCAGACACTCGATCAGATGGCCGACAGTCATTCTGGACGGGATGGCGTGAGGATTGATGATAATGTCAGGTGTGATTCCCTCACAGGTGAATGGCATGTCCTTGAACACATACATTAAAACTTAGTCACACTGAGTCGACAATCAATTAAATCAATAAGCTGATTAGCTTCCTGATTACCTCCTGTCTGTACTGGATCCCACAGGTTCCTTTCTGTCCATGTCGGCTGGCAAACTTGTCTCCAATCTGAGGAATCCGGACCGAACGCACCTGCAGGAGAAGATGTCCGTCAGAGAAAACTTCAAGTCTAACGTCATCATCATTTTGTCATATCAGGCATTATGTCGGGTGTGTCATCAGGTGTGCCGTCAGGTGTTGTGCTGCTTCCCCTCACCCTGATCTTGCAGAACTTGTAGCCTTCCTGATTCAGGGTCACCATCACCTGGTCCACGATGCCTGTTTCGCTGGTTCTGAGGAAGGTGCTGCAGTCCCTCTTTGTGTAGCGCCGGTTGGTGCTGTCCAGCTCGTCGTCGTTTTCCGGCAGCGTCACCGTCTTCCCGATGATCACGTCCTCACCGGACACACGAACGCCAGGTGCGATCAGCCCATCGTCATCCAGCTTGTCGTAGATGGCATGCCTCATACCTGAGGAAGATTTAAATTTGTTCTGAGTATGTGAGGTAACGTTAGCCCCACCTACCACCAACAACAAACACTTGTGACTGGATGCAGGTAACACACATGATTGACAGGTGAGGGAAAATCAGAATACAAAATGTTTTTCATCAGTTCTCACCCTGACAGGTTTCACGGGTCGGCTTCTCAAAGATTTCCTCCTGATCGAAACCTTTCTTTGACTCCTGCTCTTTGTAGGATCGATAGAAAACAGACCTGAAGGACAAAACAACAGCTTCAAACAAAGTGAGGACTCAACCGCTCTCAGATGTGGTCTTAGCAACGGCAGAGACTCACCTGAAGAAACCTCGATCCACTGCTGATCTGTTCATGATCACAGAGTCCTCCTGGTTGTATCCTGTGTACGATGCAATGGCCACGATGGAGTTGATACCTGAAAAACACATTACAGTCGCAGATGTAACGACAAGCTCACTCTGACAGTTACCTGAAGGACAAGCTCACCTGGTTGGATGTTGGTTAAGAAGAGGTAAGAATTTAACTTGATGTAAGCAGAAAATAACTGTTTTTCTATTTTTTCCTGAAACATTTTACAAATATAGATGATTTAGTAAAAATAAATAAACCTTTAAGTTTGAACGTCAGAGCTTCACTGTTCATATGACATTTGTTTTCTTAAGCTGTTTTCAGACTTCACCTCCAAAGTCAAAGGGAACTTTGAACAACAAGAGCAGCAGAACGAGATTACGTTCCTCACAGCTCCATGTGCAAATACAAAAGGGAAGTAACTCAACACAATAAAAATACACATAATGGACAAGACAAACTCATAAAAGATTGCACGTATTTCACAGAGGTTTCCTTTCACACATGAACAACGCAGTTGTGTGCATGTCTGAAACCGTCTGACTGATCAGGAGGATTCACAAAGTGATCAGTAAAATAACAAGTTGGCAACAAAGTAAAAAACAAATGAGTTTTCTGCTTGCTGATTCTAAACTCCTCCCCCGAGCTGTCATTGGCTGTAGTTTGTCGCCACACTCACCACCAGTCATTACATGCTAACCGGGTAAATCTGTGGCAAAGTGTAAAATCAGATACCTGTTTGTTTTTCAGTGTGACTGTACAGGTGCTGTTGTGAACGAGTCTGTGCAGAAAACCTGCTGTGTTGTTCAGGTGTTAAGCACAAACTCCAGAGGTTAAACTTAAAACGTTCCTCTTTGATAAAGTCTATGGTTCTGGATCAAGCGAGTCCTGAACCATCCCTTAGTTATGCTGCTACAGGCCTAGACTGCTGGGAGAATACCCATCATGCACTGAGGGAGAAATCCCATCATCCACTAGGGCTGTCAACGAATATTCTAAATTCGAATATATATTCGAATATTAAAAAAAAAAAAAACGAATATTCGATTGTGAAAATTAATATTCGACTGTGGAAATAAACACATCAGTGGCTGTTTTGCAAGTGGGCGCATTGCATGACAGGCCAAAGGAGTTGCACAGTGTCACTCACATTCTGAAAGTGAGACGCGACCAGGGTTTCCAGGCGGGTGGATAAAAATTTGGGCGGGTTTCGGATCGGTTCGGGGGAGTTTTGTAGCCGAAACACGGGCGTTCTCTCGTCTATCCCTCGTTTTGATAAAACCAGCCTAGTTTACAAAATTGTGTTTACGCAATTGGACAAAACTGTAATATATAAAGAGCCTTGAGATAATGTATATTATTAACTGACTGTACAGGTGTGATACTGTACAGCTGTGATACTGAACAGGTGTGATACTGTACATGTGTGATACTGATGGTACAGCTGTGATTCTGAACAGGTGTGATACTGAACAGGTGTGATACTGAACAGGTGTGATACTGAACAGGTGTGATTCTGAACAGCTGTGATACTGAACAGCTGTGATTCTGACTGTACATGTGTGACACTGTACACTTGTGATACTGACTGTACAGATGCTGACTATAAAAGGTGAAATACCTGCAGGAAGCTCTCTGAAGCGCAGGTACTCCATGGATCGGGTTGTGACCAGTGGTTTCTGAGGGTAGTACAACACGTGAGCCAGTGTGTCCATTCGCACGTGGAAGTTAGTGATGTACACGCCCATGGCCTGTTTACCCATGGCAGACTGGTACGTGTTCCTGGGAGACTGAACAACAAAGAGTTTTCAGTTGATCATCATCACGTCACAGGCTCTTAAATCTAAAACCTTGCTCGCTCGTACCTGATTGTGGTCCGGGAAGGGAATGATGGAGGCACAAACTCCGAGGATCATGGACGGGTGAATCTCACAGTGAGTGTAGGTGGAACAGTAGGCCACGCCCTTCTCCTGGAGGTCATCAGGGGTCATGGCGAGCATCACCGTCTCTTCTTCCAGAGTGTCAATGTACTCAACCACACCACTCGCCACCAAGTCCTGCCAGCTGAGCGTCACAACAACCGAAAATCAACCACTACTGCTCAGAACCAGGAAGTCTACAGGAGGCATCAACAGCATCCTAAACTGTCTCACCTGTAGTTGTTGTACTCTCTTTCCTTCAGTTGGTCGATGTGTCGTCTCTTCAGCAGCAGTTTTTGTTTCTCGACGATCAGCAGTGGGCGGCAGATTCGTCCAGCATCTGTGTAAATTCTGATCTCACGTTCTCTGATGTCTCTGATCATTGACACCTGAAATGTTTCGAACCATGTGAGGCAGCTGACTTTATTTGTTCATATCAGGTTCAAACAGATGTTTTGTTATATTCTTTATAATGAAACAAAAGCAGGTGATCAGCCGCCGATCATTACCAGCTGATCGGGTGATTGAAAGATCAGCATTTGTGCTTTAAAGTCTGATCACCTCATCACATTTGTTTCTGGTCATAAAATCGTGAAGACAAAGATCTGGACATTCACGTGTCTGAGAGCGAGCCGTGCATACAGTCAATTTTAATTTTTCGGTGAACTGTCCCTTTAAAGACCTTCACCTGTCGGAGCATGGTGACTTTGTTCAGCAGATACCTGTATCCTTACCCTACCAAAACAATTGCACTTTTGTTTTTAATTGCATCGTTATCTGTTCACAGCTTCATTTTGTCCTGACGTACTGGAACTCATCACACATACAGAGAGGAGAGCCTACTGTCCATCACTTGAAGTTCTTTACGTTAACTTTTAATATAACTAAAACCTTTATGAGGTTTCTGGTGTAATCTCTGTATTTACTTGTATAAAAGTACTCCTATCTACTCAAATAAATGTATATATAAATAAATACTTTTTTTCAGATAATTACTAATAATTGGCCCTAAAATTGAGTCCCTAGTAATGGTATATGTTCTGGATTATAGCGTGGTGTGGTATATGTTCTGGAGTATAGTGTGATGTGGTATATGTTCTGGATTATAGCGTGGCGTGGTATATGCTCTGGAGTATAGCATGGTGTGGTATATGTTCTGGATTATAGCGTGGTGTGGTATATGCTCTGGAGTATAGCATGGTGTGGTATATGCTCTGGAGTATAGCATGGTGTGGTATATGCTCTGGAGTATAGTGTGATGTGGTATATGTTCTCGAGTATAGCGTGATGTGGTATATGTTTAGGAGTATAGTGTGATGTGGTATATGTTCTGGAGTATAGCGTGGTGTGGTATATGCTCTGGATTATAGCATGGTGTGGTATATGCTCTGGAGTATAGTGTGATGTGGTATATGTTCTGGAGTATAGCGTGGTGTGGTATATGTTCTGGATTATAGCATGGTGTGGTATATGCTCTGGAGTATAGTGTGATGTGGTATATGTTCTGGATTATAGCGTGGTGTGGTATATGCTCTGGAGTATAGCATGGTGTGGTATATGCTCTGGAGTATAGTGTGATGTGGTATATGTTCTCGAGTATAGCGTGATGTGGTATATGTTTAGGAGTATAGTGTGGTTGGGTATATGTTCTGGAGTATAGCGTGGTGTGGTATATGCTCTGGAGTATAGCGTGGTGTGGTATATGCTCTGGAGTATAGTGTGATGTGGTATATGTTCTGGAGTATAGCGTGGTGTGGTATATGTTCTGGATTATAGCATGGTGTGGTATATGCTCTGGAGTATAGTGTGATGTGGTATATGTTCTGGAGTATAGCGTGGTGTGGTATATGTTCTGGATTATAGCATGGTGTGGTATATGCTCTGGAGTATAGTGTGATGTGGTATATGTTCTGGAGTATAGCGTGGTGTGGTATATGTTCTGGATTATAGCATGGTGTGGTATATGCTCTGGAGTATAGTGTGATGTGGTATATGTTCTGGATTATAGCGTGGTGTGGTATATGTTCTGGAGTATAGTGTGATGTGATATATGTTCTGAGGTTTAGTGTGATGTGGTATATGTTATGGGTCATGAAGGGGCTCACCTCAGAAACAATGATGTCCATCTGTCTGCGGAGTTTCCTCAGTGTGTTCATCAGCTGTTCAGGATCTTTGTGGATTCCGACCCAGCACCCATTGACAAAGATCTTAGTGGCACTAAAACAATGAAAACACAATAAAAAAACAAACACGATTCCCATGTAAAGCTCAGTATAACTGTAATTTAAATATTTTTGATAGTATATATTAATTACTGATAATTAATCTAGCACTGCAGAAGTTAGTGATTTATATTGAAGTTTAAGCTCAACATAAAACAACTGAACATATTGTGGATGTTTCATTTTTTTGGTCACCCTGAAAAAAATGCTGCCGTCAGTTTGAGGCATGAACTTCATAAGTAAACGAAAATATAAAAACTAAGACTTGAACAACAGAACCTTGTTTCTATGGGTTAGTATATCCTTCCTAAATTTATGATGATGAACAGTTTGATTTTAATTCATTCATTCATTTAGTTAACAAGTTATTTCTGAAAGATGTAAGATAAGAAAGGGAGGTGACGGACTCTGCGATGGCGGCAGGGGAAATCTCCTCCAGGTTCTCCATACTCCACTCCTCCAGAAACTCTAGGATGGGAGATGGCTGAGAGCCCACAGAGATGTAGGCCATGAGGGCCAGGTTCTTCACCAGACCCACAGCGTGACCCTGAAACAGCGTGACCATCAACACAAAGTGATCATCAATACACTCACTAGGGATGTCCCGATACCAAAATGTTAGTAGTCGATACAAATACCATGAAATTCCATGATTCTCGATACCCAATTTAATACCTAAGTAAAAACTAAAACAAAACAATAAATCCCAGTTACTTCAAAATTCACTAATTTATTAAAATCATTCGAACATACAAAAAACAACAGTTTCTGTAACCTTCAAGCAATAAATAGAAAGAAAAGACTATTAAAACAGAACAGTGGCATGAAGGAAACTGGATTTTTGTGTTTCGTGTTTTTACCTCAGGCGTCTCAGCCGGACAAACCATCCCCCAAAGTGTGTTGTGCAGTTGTCGAGGTTTCGCCAGTTTTCCATCTCTGCCAATTGGAGAGTTGACTCGACGGAGGTGAGACAGAGTCGACGCAAATGTCAAACGGTTCAACACCTACAAACCATAAATACACAACCTGAGGACATGATCGAGTATGACAAAGACACACCTGTTACCACACCCGTCACACTGAGCTGTTACAATGTAAACTCTACAGATTAACTCAATCTAAATGTGTGGGTTAGTGTTAACTAACTGAGCTAGCTGTAGACAGGGTGATGGTTAACTACCATGGCAGCTGATGCGGATCATGATGGTGTCAGTGGATCATGAACGTGGATTGTGGATTATGGTGACATCTGATCATGGAGGCAGCTGATCATGGACTATGATTACAACAAGACTGCTTGATAAACAATATGTCTCCTCAGATACTCCACCATTCCTCAATTCATTTACCTTCCATCGTGCTACAAACTGTTAACTCTAACCAGTGCTGTAAATACTCGTATTTTCGGAGATTCTCAGTTACACGTGGCATCTATTACACTTCTGTCCATCCTGGGAGATGAATCCTCACACGTGTCTCTCTGAGGTTTCTACGTACTCTTTCCCTGCTAAAAGGTTTTTTTGGTATATTTTCCTGACTCTTGTTGAGGGTTAAGAACAGTCCCCTTGTTAAGCTCTATGAGACAAATTGTGATTTGTGAATATGAAATTCAATTTTATTTGTATAGCACCAAATCATAATATACATTATCTCAAGACTCTTTACATAGAAGGTCAAGACCTTACATTTTTTTTAATAGAGAAACCCAACAGTGAGCAGCACTTTGGCAACTGTGGAGGAAAAACTCCCTCTTCAACAGGAAGAAACCTCTAGAACCAGACTCAATGTGGGTGGTCATCTGCCTCGACCAGTTGGGGTGAGCAGAGAAAGATGGGGAGGAGAGGAGAGATGGGTGGAAAAGAGGGAAGAGAAAGAGATAGTGGAGAGTGGGAGAGAGACCAAGAACACTCGTGCACCATCAGGTATCAGCTCTGACTAGTTATAATGAAAACAATTAACATATTATATGGGCTATACAAATAAAATTTGATTGATTGATTAACTAATGGGACTAGCTGAAGACAGTTGATCTCACCTGTGAAACTCCAGCCCGGGCCTGATGAGCTTTCTTGACGTCGCCCCAGTTTCCGGTGGCGAGTGAATATTTGAGTCCGTCAGAGATGATTCTGGTTTTAATGGCGAGTTCCAGGTTAAAGTCTTTTCCTCTGTCGATGAACTTCTGAGCGTAAATTCTGATTTCCTTCAACAGATTCTTAAACATCCTGGAAAACAACAGGAAGTTACTGATGCTAATGAAAACACCACCAGCACTAATAACACACTTACAACTAGGGATGTCATGATAATCGATACTTTGGTACCAAGTTAATGCCAAAATTCTAAAATCTAACCCCTGACCCTTTTACAGTACTGTAGGTCCCGAAAAATAGCGACCATCAGCTGGAACAGGATCAGATTAGACACATTATAGGTCCAGTATCCAGCCTTGTACCGTGCCGTCATACTCTGCCCCATGTTTCATTTTTTGGTGCTGGGTTCAGGTGCGGTTGCAAAACCAAAACATGACACAGTTTACAACCAAGCCAAAGTCTTCCAGCAAAGCAAAGCGGGTTGTTAAATTTCTTAGCATATCTTAAATGAATTAAGCCTGTATCATTTAAAAATAATCATCGGTGGTGTGTTTAATTGCAGCATGTTCCGTTCACAGCTTTCTTTTGCCTTGAAGTACTGAAACTCATCACCTGGAACCCAACCCTGAGGTAAATGCTTAATATTTATTCAAGAGCCAGAGAGTCCATTTTATTTTGTGTTTTGGTTGTGTTGTTTATGTTATTTACTTTGTATTTATTTAGGATATTTTAATATTTTTAATTTTAATTCAAATATCAGACATAATATTCTTCAGAATTCAAATTCCATGTCTTTGTAAGGGTAATTATTATGCTATTATTATTATTGTTGTATTTCAGTGGTATGAAATGGTTTTAAAATGATGATGAAATATAATTTATTACAATTAGTTCTGGGGTTTCCTTGAAGTTTACAGTTTTAGTTCTCTAAGAATTTTCTTTCATATCAAAATTGGTTTCAATGAAAAATCCATATCGAATTGAAAATCAAATCAAAACCATGTGAATCAGAATGGAATTGGGAAGGGTTAGATACCCAGTCCTATTGAATTGGGTATCTGGAATTGTGGAAATGTCATGGTGTGGGTAATTGACTACAAAATTTGGGGTATTGTAACATCCCTACCGACAACACACAAACAATACACTAATGATAATGACACACTAATGATAATGACACACTAACAACAAACTAAAATGGCTAATAACACACCAACAACATGCGAAAACTAACAACATGCCAACACTAACCCTAACATAGGTCATGACATAAGAAACCCCACCCTCTGAAAAGGAACGCTAACAGAGGCCCAGCTAGGTCCAGCCTCTTGTTGCCATAGTGATCTCTGTCGTCCAGCTCCCGTCTGCCAAGAGCAGCGAGCAGCAACCTGTGGACCATGTACCTGAGAACACGCACACAAACACACACACGTACATAGTTACAGTCATACAAGTATACAGTTACACACACATGTACAGTTAAAAACACAGATACAGGTGACCTGACGTGCACGAACACTCACCCTAAGAAATAGGCCTTCTTGGTCTCACAGAAGTCGCTGACGCCAACGTGCGGCAGCATCTCTTTCTGCAGAACTTCTCTTGCGTATTTGATTCGTCTCTCTTTTGTCACTCCGGGTTTCGCTCCTCTGGAACCAATAAAGTTCAATGCCACATTCTGCTCCTGGATCACAAAAGCTTCATCGAGAGACGGCTTGACCTGGAAACACAGTAACATCACTGCCATTACAGCTTAATGGTGGCCACTGTGCTGACTGCCTGTTAACAGATCATGTTACAATCAGTAACTGATCAATAACCTATAATCAAACTGACCATCTCCATCATCTCTGGGTCGTCAAAGTCATAAATGATGTGTTCCAGGATGTCTCTGTCTGACACGAAGCCCAGCGCTCGAAACACGATAATGATGGGAACTTCTTGTCTGATGTAGGGCAGCGTGGAAACAATCCTCTGACCGATGGCGCTCTTCTTCACTCCCTAAACGAGATGAGACGTTCATCAATAAGAGGATATTGATATGATATTGATCAACGGTTTGTCGGGACTCACCTGTCCTCCTCTCGCCATCATGCTGACCCAGATGGTGCTGGTGGGACGAGACGAGTTTTCCAAACACGAGCGACACTCTGCTGTGTATGCGTACTTCGAGTCCTTCTTGGCAAAGACATACACTGTGTTGGTCGCCATCTTTTCCTGAGCAATCAGCACCTGAACAAAACAAGTACACAACAGTGGTCTGTATTTATTTAGATCTTTGCAGTACAGTTTTACATTCACCCATTCACACACACATTCATGTAGTGCATCTATGGGCAGCATTTTCTATGGGTTCGGTGTTCAGTTGGGGAGAAATGGCTCCATTTACTTATTTTTACTCCATTTACATTTAACTAATGTCTACTTTTCAGATTCACTAAAGAGGGTCAGAAAAATGTTGAATTTCCCTACGGGGATTCCCTACGTACTTCTGATTCTGAGGTCACTGACCAGCTGTCAGACAGTTCAACATTCAGCTGTTGGATTAGCTTAGCATAGCGGAAACTGAGGAAAGCAAGTTAGATTGGTGCAAGTCTGTGGATGATGTCGGGTTAGGGTTAGCATCGTGGCGTCACAGCGTACCTTCTCGGAGCCGTTGATGATAAAATAACCTCCGGGGTCGAGCGGACACTCGTTGAGCTCACACAGGTCTCGATCCGTCAGACCACTCAGCAGGCAGTAGGTGGAGCGAAGCATGATGGGAATCTTTCCAATGAAGGTTTTCTGATGTTGCGTCTGCAGCTGCTCCTCCCCCTCCTTTATTATGGTCTTTGTAATGTCAACATACAGAGGGGCGGAGTACCTGGGGGCAGAGTCACATATAGAAGCTTTTACTCATGGTGAGAGCTGTCAGTCCAGTGATGTCATTAATAACAAAATTATTTTTGAAATTAGTCATTTATCAATTAAATTGAGTTTGATAAAAAAATGATTCACTTTATTTAAAATTGTTCTTTAATATTCAGGTTCAGGGTTCGGCTAGTAAGACCTACGTCAGGTTTCGTAGTCGGGCTTCATTGGGCATCATGGGAGACGGAGCGCCGTCTCTCTCCCAGTGTGTCGGCTTCGACAGGTAGATCTGCTCAAACTTCAGTAAGTAACGAGGCTGAAACAGAAAACAGGTCAGTGTGATGTCATCAGTGATGTCACAAGAGCTGTAATAATTTTGCCAGACTTCCTGATAACCCCCACTCACCGGCTCCTCCACCTCCCCTGATGTGTGCTGAGCTTCAGCCTGCAGGTCAATGGGCGGCGCATCCTCCACGATCCTCTGAACTGACATCTGGATGAACTCATCGAACGAATCCAGCTGCTGCCGCACCAGACCCTTCTCGTCAAAATAAGAGCTGCAATAAAACAAGGAGGGTTTTCATAATAAGAGCATCAAGGAATCAAAGCAACTCTTCAAATAAGAGCTGCAAGAAAACAGAGACTGGAAGAGGCGACATTTGTTGCCTTTAAATACATTAACTCACCTTTTAACAATAAATTAATCAAACTGATATGAGAATAAATCACTGCTGTCAATATTACTGCAGTTTGATTGATTACTTTATTGATTTTTCATTTAATCATTCATCTGTTGAATTTCATGATTTGAAGTTAAAACGTCACTGATCTTCAAAACAAAAGTCTGTTCTTTTTAATCCACATTAGTTACAGACACTACACCTTTCAGAGTAAAAGCTCAATCTGTTATTACCTATCAATATTATTGATTATCAGCACAGGTGAGTTTACCTGATGACGATCCAACACGCTTCCTGCCACAAATCCGGAGTGATTTCATCATCATCTTCATCATATTGATTATCTGACAAATAAACAGGAGATAATATCACTGATCAATTTCTGCCAGTTGTCGGAAGTGAAGATCATTTATGCAACTAAATAGTGACGTTTAACGAACAACGTAACGAATTAAGTAGAACAACGTAACTTTCAGAATCCGGTTAACGTCATACTTTCCGTCTCAGTGAACTTGTATTATTATTTTATTATTATATATTATTATTTATTTTCAACGTGTTTGTTTTGTGAATCCTTTATTAGCAGTTAGTAGCATGTTAGCTCAAACAAAGCACCGCGCTGTTAGCTTTAGCTGTTGATAGCATACGTCCATTTGTTATCAGGCTAACTCTGGCTGCTAACCGCTAACTAACGAGAAGCTAACGGTTGTTCTCTTGTGAAACTCACCTTCGTCCTGATCGTACATGTTTTAAATTAAAATTCTCTGAATACAACTCAGACTCAATGTTACGAGCCACAGCGCGCTGCAGAAAATACACGTCACTTCCTCCTTCTGCTTCTTCTCTCGGTTTACTGGCGGATCATGAGCTGCATACCGCCACCTGCTGTACAAGAGTGTGTAACATCAATGTGTGTGTCTATCTGTCTGTCTGTCTGTCTGTGTCTGTGTCTGTGTCTTTCTGTCTGTCTGTGTGTCTGTCTGTCTGTGTCTGTCTGTGTCTGTCTGTGTGTGTGTGTGCGTCTGTGGGTATGTCTGTGTCTTTCTGTCTGTGTGTCTATGTCTGTCTGTCTGTGTCTGTGTGTCTGTGTGACTGTGTGTCTGTCTGTCTGTGTGTCTGTCTGTGTGTCTGTCCGTGTCTGTCCGTGTCTGTCTGTCTGTGTGTGTGTCTGTGTGTGTGTCTGTGTCTGTGTCTTTCTGTCTGTGTGTCTGTGTGTCTGTCTGTGTCTGTGTGTCTGTGTGTCTGTGTCTGTCTGTCTGTCTGTGTTTTGTTGGACAGGTCCTGTGTCTCTGCTTTTAAACTTTTACCTGAATAGTTTTGATCGTAGTGTTTGTGTGTGAGTCTGAAGTTATGTATCATTAGTTTACATTGATTTAAATATTTTTGAAAATGTTTCATACGTACTGGGAGTTTTTCCTCCCGCTGTTGCTCATGCTTGCTCGATGTGGAACAAGTTGGATTTTGTGTTTCTTAAGATCTTGGACTTTTGTGCAGCACCCTGAGACAACTGTTTGTTGTGATACTGTGCTATATAAATACATTTGATTGATTGATTGACATAAAGTTGTTTGAAAAGTCCAAAAGTAGTAAAGAGTGTTTTCATACTTCTGTCTGTATTTCATACAGTGTATTTATTGTATGATCATTGTGTGTAGTATTTGTATACTGTTTACGTATGGTTAGTATACTTTTTCTGTGTATTTTCCATGTGTCATGGCATCAGGCTGGTGACTCAGCCCGAGGTATAATCGAGATATTTTAATACTTCCTGACCCTCATTAAGATAAAAATTTAATACTTCCTAACCCTCATCAAGATAATTTAATACTTCCTAACCCTTACTGAGATATCTGAATACTACCTAACCCTCATTAAGATAATAATTTAATACTTCCTAACCCTCATCAAGATAATTTAATACTTCCTAACCCTTACTGAGATATCTGAATACTACCTAACCCTCATTAAGATAATAATTTAATACTTCCTAACCCTCATCAAGATAATTTAATACTTCCTAACCCTTACTGAGATATCTGAATACTACCTAACCCTCATTAAGATAATAATTTAATACTTCCTAACCCTCATCAAGATAATTTAATACTTCCTAACCCTTACTGAGATATCTGAATACTACCTAACCCTCATTAAGATAATAATTTAATACTTCCTAACCCTTATTGAGATATTTTAATACTTCCTTACCCTCATTAAGATATTTTAATACTTCCTAACCCTCATCGAGATAATTTAATACTTCCTAACCCTTACTGAGATATTTGAATACTACCTAACCCTCATTAAGATAATAATTAAATACTTCCTAACCCTCATCAAGATATTTTAATACTTCCTTACCCTCATTAAGATATTTTAATACTTCTTTAACCTCATCAAGATATTTTAATACTTTCTAACCCTCATGGAGATATTCTAATACTTCCTAACCCTCATCAAGATATTCTAATACTTCCGAACCCTCATCAGGATATTTTAATACTTTCTAACCCTCATCAAGATATTTTAATACTTTCTAACCCTCATGGAGATATTCTAATACTTCCTAACCCTCATCAAGATATTCAAATACTCCCTAACCCTCATCAAGATATTTTAATACTTCTTTACCCTCATCAAGATATTTTAATACTTTCTAACCCTCATGGAGATATTCTAATACTTCCTAACCCTCATCAAGATATTCTAATACTTCCGAACCCTCATCAAGATATTCTAATACTTCCCAACCCTCATCAAGATATTTTAATACATTCTAACCCTCATCAGGATATTTTAATACTTCCTAACCCTAACTCTAGTTTTAATAAGGCATTAGCAAAATGTTATATGAGCACCACGTGACCCTCAGAGTTCTGAACTCTGAATTCTATTTCAACCTAACCTCCGCAGGGTTGTGATGGAGAACAAGTGGATTCTGATGATGGGCTCATTACGTCGAGGGTGATGGTCTGTGATTGGCTATAATTGGGCAATTGTGAATGATTAGAAGACAGAATGAAAGGGAGGCTCGGCTATTAGAGACGAGTCATAGAGGAGGCTGTATTCGGTAACACACGTGCACTTGTACACAAAGACAAATTCATCTTCTTCCAGTCACACAGACTGAGTTCACAGACTCACATGGAACACACACACACATACACTCTCTCTCTCTTTCTCTCTCTCTCTCTCTCTCTCTCGCTCTCGCTCTCTCTGTATGCTCTTATCACATTATTATTCAGCAGTTGCTCAGAAAGCTGCTCTCTGAGAGTTCCTCCATTAAACAGTAATTGTTTCAGGGCTGAGAGAAGGATAAGTGTTGGATGTAATTAAATCTGAACTTTTCCCAAAGCTGTCTAACCCTTCTTTGTAAATGTGTGTGTGTTTCTGTGTAAATACTGTGCAGCATAATTCATATTAATGCACTAATAGTGTGTGTGTGTCCTTTACATTTAACACTTACACACTAAGAAATGTCATAATTACAGAGCAACTGTAAAAACACAAAGGCCTGAGGGACTGGTGTTAAATCAACTGGGGCAACAGGTGAAGAAACAAAACACAAGAGGATCTGTGGCCCGGACACAAGCAGCTTCTCGTTCACGACAGTGTGTGGATGCTTCTTCTCCGTTTGCCAAAAACAGCAAAAAAAGAGACTTTGAAAGCCCCTGAAGTGACTCATACAACATAAAGTCATAGGACACAATATAAAAAATCTAATTATTATCAAACACATCCATACCTTTAAAGCTATGGTTAGTAATCATAGAAAAGCCAGAGCAGGTTCCACTTTGTGACTCGTCTGCTAACTTCTGACATCAGTGCTGCTGCAGTGGTTGATTTCTTTCTGGCTGAAGACTCGTGTGTGTTTCAGTCATTTTCGAAACTTATTTCCTTTAGCCGAGGAAACACTGAACCATCCTTTCTGAAAGGAAAGGAGCCTTACCCACATGTTCCTGAGAGAAACCTCTAGAACCAGATTCAGTGTGGAGACATCTGCCTCCACCGGGTGAGGAGAGAAACGTGGGGAGGAGAGGAGAGAGAGAGATAATGGGGAGGAGGAGAAGGGGGAGAGAGAGACTGGGAACACTTGAGCACCATCAGGTATCAGCTCTGACTAGTTCTAATGTGAACAATAACAGTGTGAAGTTATTGATTATCATTGATAACAGTCACAATTCATATAATTATTAATTATTGAAATGTTGTTGTTAATAATAATAATAATAGTTGTTGTTCTGCAGTTCTGGAGTCAGAGATATATGCAATGAGAGAGAGAAAGAGAGAAAGAGGGAGAGAGAGAGGGACTATGGGAGAAAAAAGAAACAATACTTGCCACATAATCTGTGGTAACTCGTAATTAAAGAATGCACTGAATTTGACCTCGAGCCGCTTAGGCCTCAAATGAACATCCAATCTACGTCATTTAGTATTACTAAACATACATATTTAGTATTACTAAACATTTAGTATTACTACTACTAATATAGCAGTAAGGGTTAGGCTTCTTTGTAAACAGCAGCACTGCTACTTTAGTATCAGCTCATTCAAGTACTTACGTATGACTGTATGTGTCAAGACATATGAATGATAAAATAAAATAGAAAATAGAAACGAAAGATTTTGTAAATGTTGGTAATCCTGGCAGCTGGTCAGAAAACTTGCCCTCAGGTTTTGCAAAACACTAAAAATGAATGGGAGCCTGACATTAGTTTATGTATGTGTAGGTTTGTATTCTGGTGACACTTCCACACACACCCACCATATGTTGGCAGCATAAAAACCTCCTCTATCGATCAGACACAGTTTAAATATATAGTGAGACAAAGGCAGAGAGAGTCCTGACACCGGGAGGTGGAACATCACTGTTCCTGCTGAATTTCAACACCACTACGTCTCTAAAGGTGGAGCAACTGTTTGATACAGGGGAGAGATAAACCTGCAGCTGCAGCTTTCTAAATCATTTATCAGTTCTTTCGCTCAGAGAGACGTGTTTAGACTCTGCTGAAGAAACAGTTTATCTCCTCATGTCATGAAATGAGAGTCATATCTAATCTGCAGGAACTATTTGGGGAACATTCAGATGAATAAGAGGTGATTCTGGGCTGTTGCACAAAAGAAAAGGTTATCTGCTGGTGAAGTGAAATTATTATCAGATGAGAAGTGACTGGATATTTTTGCTCCATGAAGATGGAGAAGTCGTCAACTCAATATAAGAGAGTATAAGAGACTGAATCAGTTATGAGTGGTTTGATGACTGGAAGCTGCAAATTCAGCTTCAATAGTACTACTACTACTAACAATAATAATAATAATTCACAGTTAAACGGCTTTAAAAGTCAGGAAAAATGAGCTGTTACTGGGAAAAGGTCAAACAGTGGAAAACACCATTTTTAGCACAGTTGTTCTGTGGTTTAGTCTATTGTGAATGGTGTCTCTGTCTGTGTAAGTACACTGAGTGCAGTCAAATCCCAAGTATACAAATACATGGCAACTAAAGTAGATTCTGAAATAAAAACGAGCTGAGACATCATGATTGGATGAGAGTGTGTGTGGGCGGGACCTCGATACCCCCGACTTCCCTCCACGATCACTTCTGCACTCAGGTGACAGCGTTCGTGTCCAAGATGTTCTCATTTCGTTTTTGTTCAATGAGAGGAAGTGGCTACGCGTCATCATTTATTTAGTCTTTGGTTTATAACTTTAATGTAAGATACATCTTCAGAACATTTCCTCCATGGACTCAAATGTAAAAGTGATTGAACTGTTTAAATACCTGTGTGTCTCCTTCACTCATAAGTCTATTAGAGTTGAGCATCTTTCTCATTAGTGACATAAAGGAAGTCACTTGTCTCTGCTGTTGCGCTTAAGGACACATTTTAGAGACTCCTTCCTTTCCTCTAATCAGACCATTGATCTCCTCTCTATTCCCTCGTGTCACCCGCTCGTAATGGGGATTGAAAAAGACATTGATGGGCTCTTAGAGTAGATGCCTCAATAAAGTGGAAACTCCACTTCAGTCTCAGGCAAGTGCTGTGATGTGTGCCTCCATTATTTTCCTTTGCCCCAACCCCCGTTCTGTCCCTCAGGCATTTCACTGCCGGTGACTTCTAAACGCCAGACACTCGATCCTGTGTGTGTTTGTGTGTGTGTATGTATATGTGTGTGTGTGTGTGTGTGTGTGTGTGTGTGTGTGTGTGTGTGTGTGTGTGTGTATGTATATGTGTGTGTTTGTGTGTGTGTATGTAAATGTGTGTGTGTGTGTGTGTGTGTGTGTGTGTGTGTATGTATATGTGTGTGTGAGTGTGTGTGTGTGTGTGAGTGTGTGTGTGTGTGTATGTATATGTGTGTTTGTGTGTGTGTGTGTGTGTGTGTGAGTGTGTGAGTGTGTGTGTGTGTGAGTGTATGTGTGTTTGTGTGTGAGTGTGTGTGTGTGTGAGTGTGTGTTTGTGTGTGTGTGTATGAGTGTGTGTACATATGTACTGTATATGTGTCGTTCATCATCTTTAACTTTGCTTCATAAACCGAGCTTCAGCTCCACACACAGATCGTGGACTCTACTAGTCAACGTCAGTTGGTTGCCTTGGACAGTTTTTCATGTTCCCCCATCTGGACCCAACTCCTGCTCTACTGTTCTTCCTCTGGATTCATCAGCGTCTCAACCATCAAATGAATGTATCATTTGTCCCTACCGCAGTTATCTGGTGTCTATCTGGGTTCACTCAATTTAGTTCTACGCAACACTTAGGAATAATCGTGAACATAAAGTCACCAACAATAATAACAAAGTTTGATAAAATCTCAGGGAAATCCGTAAAGAATTCACTTCTGGTCTGTTTTTAGATTCCACAAAAACTGGAAGTTCAGTGTGTTTGGTTTATAAATGTTTGAAAACATAATTCTTATTCTTATATAATCTGATGACAATTAAGACAAATATGGGCTTATCTGACAAACAAATAGTCTTTGTACACAGCAATGACAAGTTGACAAAACACAACAGTTAATAAGCACAAACAAATATAATGCTGCTCCATCATCAACAAACCATCCTGACACCCCTTCCTCCACCCCTCGACCCTCCGCTGCCTCACAGCTCATCCGTCACTGTGTCCACAATCATCACCATGCTTCATTTGTTGTGTTTGTTTTATTTATCCCGCCGCCTCGTGTGCCATTGTTTACCCTGCTGGCGATGTCCTTGGACATCCATTCATCTTAGAAATGGATAATACCTGCCAAAATCGAATTTATCCCCCCAACCACACTAAGCCATAGACCTCGTAGGCAGATCCGTCTTTTGGGAGAACAGATAACAAATATCTGATTTGAGCTGCTGTGGAAGAGATGGATTATGGAGGCCAGAGGAAATATGAGGAGGGGAAGTCCTGAGAAAAAGAAGGCAAGTTTATTTGTACACATTTCAACAACAAGGCAATTCAAAGTGCTACACATAAAATATAAAAGGTATAATGACAGCACTCTTTGTTGTGTCCTTCATGAAATTGCTTTTAACTAGATGTTGTTTGTTTCATTGCTTCATTCTATCCATAGTCTCTTGCATTAACTTGTTTAAATTTTTAATTGCACTGCATCTGTTTTCAGTTTTTATGTCGGTGGAGCACTTTGTAAACCTGTTTTAAAAGGACTATGTAATTAAAGTGCATTAACTAGTGACAGACTACTGACGTCCAGCTCTTGTACCGGCACGCTGCTGGCTCACTGTTCAACTGTTCTTCAAATACATCACATATGTAAACCCTAAGATTGGGGGTGTCCGTGAGCTCCCCTGGTGTTGCTCACACCCCACATATGGCAGCGGGTTTGGTTTCGACCAGTACCGGGTCAGTCTGGACCACAGGGGTGGATCACTCTCTCTTTAGCTAACCCATATCTGAAAGTCTAAATGATGAATAATTGTCATGTACAAACAGAAGATGATCTCAGTGTCTGCCTGTCAGGCTCAGGTTTGTGTGTCTGACACAGGAAACCTAGAGATTCTATCACTCTGGGTTCTGGCGGATGCTGGAGGCAGCAGTAACTTTTATTCCTTCTGTAGTCTACAAAGGATGAGGAGCTTCTGTGTTGCACGTTGCAGGAAGCCTAAGCCCTACGGAACTCTAAAATGTGCACAACTGCATCACTTTGCTGATGCCAGTGAAAGTGGCTATGGATCAGTGAGCTACATTCAACAGGTTAATGTTCAGGATGTGGTGCTTGTCACTTTTGTCCTAGAAAAGTCCAGAGTCCTTTCTTTGAGGCACATCACAATACCGGCACTGCTGGTGAAGGTAGACAAAATGGTGAGGAAAGAATTACACCTTGACTTACTTACTGGCCTGATAGCCAGACAGTGCTAAAGTACATTGGAAATGACCAAACTAGATTCAAGACCTATGTTGAGTTGCATTGATTCATGACAACACAATGGAGCAGCAAAGGCAATCCTGCTGATGATGCCTCAAGAGGACTAAGTGCAGTTAAATTCATGCAGCAAAGGAGATAGATACATTCAGCTCAGGGGAGTTCCTATGGAAGCCAGAGGAAAGTTGGCCTTAGGAGGAAGCATTGGGCTCCAAGTCAGTGGTACAAGCTGACCCAGAGGTCAGAATAAACACTGCTGTATACTCCACAGTGGTGAGGAGCATTGAAACTCCCACAGACCAGCTTATTTCATTCTTTTCAGATTGGATGAGGCTACTTTTAGCAGTGGCATGGTATCTGATCCTAAAGAATGCTTTTATGTTGGTCACATAGCAACCCACTCATTCAACCAAAAGGTGAGCACTGAACTCAACGCTTTCAGATCCAAACTTAGTGGACAGTTCCTCACAGTGGACGATCTCTCACAGGCAGAAAGGTCAGTCATCGCCTGTGTCCAGAGACAATCATTCCCAGCTGAAATGGCAGCACTAGACACAACCCCATCCAGAGTGCAAAAGAACAGTAGGATCTGTAGGCTCCATCCTATGCTAGATGAGGGTATCATAAGAGTAGGTGGCCAACTATCTAGATCTGTAATGCCTGATGAGACCAAACACCCTTGTATCTTGCCCAAAGATGCTCACATTTCTTTGGTATTTCAATTCACCAGCAGCATCACTCCACGGCAGAGTCTGGAAAAGACTCAAGATCTGTCCGTCAGGTGCTGAACACCACGCTCCATCAGCAAACCACTGATGATGAGGGCCTACAAACCATCTTCTGTGAGGTAGGTAGAGTGAGTCCTCAATAACCGTCCACTCTCTACTGTGTCCTCTGACCCACAAGATTGAGAGCCGCTGACTCCAAATCACATCCTCCTGCTAAAAACACAACCTATTCTACCCCCTGGAACCTTTCTGGAATCTGCCCTTTATGTCCAACGTCGCTGCAAACAGGTCCAGTATATGGCCGACCTTTTCTGGCATAGATGGACAAAGGAATATCTTCCTTTAATTTCCAAGAAGCAGTGGAGACCAAACTAAATCATATGCTGTCTCTTCTTCTTCTTTTTCTTCTTCTATTGTTTAATATTGTCTGTACTTCCTGCGATTGGTCCAAAAGTTCAAAATGTCCAACATAGTGTTTTCACTTTGAACCAACAGAACCATGGTTCAGTTTGATCCAGACCCAGAACACCTCTTCTGGTCTGAGGAACCTTTCACAAGTTTAGCTTCAGACTGAACGAGTGTGAAGCTCTGAATGAACCAGGTTTGAACGAGCCTGAATACAATGGATGTTAAGATGAGTTTTTCACGTCTGAATTCCAGTGTCTGCCTGATGATTCTCTGATGTTAAACTGAAACATTACGATGATTCAGTCTCTGCTTCACTCTTTGGTTCTTTGTTGGACCAAACAATCGTCCATTCGGGTTTTCTCTGACTCTGTCATGTTTCCATTGTTAAGCAGCTTTGTCCTGATACACACAATAAAGCTTCTTACTTCTGTCTCAGCAGCAGCAGCTTTTTAACTATTTTTTTTCTCTGTCTCTTGTCTCTGACCTGTTTTGTATTAGTTGCACGGCAGGGGAGATTCCTCTCCCCACATTATGCTCATGTCCTCTGCTCATCCACAATAATGCAGGATTTTGGATTTTCCACTTGAAATTCACCCCAGTTTAGTTGGAGCTGTGAAGTAGCTTTTAGGAGGATTTTCATTTTGAGTGAGAAGATTAGTGGAGCTATAAAACACAGAGATGACATGAGTAAAACTGTCCTTAACTTAATTAACTGAAAATTAAATTAATTAAATTAATCTGCAACACTGCCTCCGTCTGAGCTCTGCAACACAACTTTCAGACTGAGCTCACCTCAAAAGCCGAGGATGGGGTTTTCATCCCCATGTTGCTGTTCTGGGTTTGTTCCCTCATGGTTGATGCATTGTAAGTTGCTTTGGGTAAATTAGTTGCTTCAAATACATTCACCTACATCATATATGTATTCAAAATTAGAAGCAGATTTTGTTTATGTTGCATTGAGTGCAAATAAAGTTTGATGACGCTTCCTGCCTAAAAATGAAGCTCAAATATCTCAGATATGAACATTGCCATCTTTACTCCGAGGGGGACCTGGTGCTGGTTTGGAGTTGTGTCAATTTATGGAGGATTAAGGAGACAGTTATTACTTTCCACTTTACTTTATGTCGTTACGTCACTGTACACTAGTGTAATAGAGACTTTCAATCAATGGGCCTTGTTGTGTTATGAGTGGGCTGTACTTTAAACCCTGTGAACACTAAGGGGGGCTGTTGTGTCAGAGTTACTGTGTTCCTATCAGTGAGAAGTGGTGAGAATCTTGTTGGTAGAACGAGAAGAGGGAGGAGTCTACGGGGAATAATAGAGTTGTGAGTTATACACAAACTTTTTGATGTGAGGTGGGAGAGGCTGTTGTTATTCTTATTGTTAGCATTCTACTCATAGCGTGTCTGTGTTTGCTGCAATGAGCTGCCTCACTTGTAGAGTTACGAGGTAGAGGAGTTACTGTGCTACTACGTTTGTCAAGCTCGTGTTCTACGATTGGTGTGGAGAGATGTGGTGGAATAGGACTGTCACTCATGGGTTGTGGAGGTGATGTTGAGCAACAATGCACATGTGAGTCTAAGTCCACGGCGGTCTAGTCTCATGGTCAGCGGTATCTCTGCGAACCAGTGACACTTCTCCATTTGCTCGGTGCCTGATAGAGGTGATGTACAGGAACTAAGGCACCAACTTCCTGTTTTCTGATAGAAAATACTGAATTGTTTTAGTACAATGGACATTCGTACATATTGACTGGCATTAAGTTTAATCTGTTATAAAACCAGGAATCATAAAAGTGTTATCACAAGAACAGCATCAGTTGAGCAGTAGAACAAGCAAAACATATTAAGAAAACAAATAAATAAATACATAAATCAAACATTAAGAGAGGATCCCAGGAAGGCTAGTCTATAAAAGTGCATTTTAAGAAGAGACTTAAATGAGAAGATACATTTCCCCATCCTGATCTCCTCAGGCAGGTTGTTCCTAAAGTCTGGGGACATGCAAATGCTCTGTCACCTTTAATAAGCCTGGACTTTGGAGCAACCAAGAGGGCAGCATTTGAGGATCTCAGGGCTCGTGACAATATATATGTAGTTAAAAGGTCAGTAATGTACCTTGGAGCCAGACCATTCAGGGCTTTAAAAGTGATAAGTACAATTTAAAAATCCACTCTAAATCTAGAGGGAGATTCCGGAAAAACGTATAAACTGATGTTGAAAACACTAAATATAAAGATACTGGATGGACAGACTGACACTCCTTGGACGAGCTATCTGTGTCTGGACCAAAGATCCAGACAAGATCCAGACCTCAGTGGAGGCCGTTGTATAAACCTCCACTAAGTAAAAGACATGGAGACCTACAGTGGAGGGTGCTCCGTGCCATTATGGCAGTGAATGCTTTTGTCTCCTTGATAAAGCAAACAGTGGAGGACAAATGTCCATTCTGTGGCAGGAGAGAAACTGTCTTTCACTGCTTTTATGAGTGTCTCCATTTGTCAGAATTGTTTCTGTTTTTAATAAGCAGGTTTTTATTGGTGGTTTTAGATACACTCATCAGCACAAAGAGAAAAGCCAGCTTTTAAACCCTTTTTAGGACAGAGCCAAGATGGACGTGTACATACCCAGGAAGAGGAAGGTGGAGGAAAACCTCCAGATTGAGCTGCTCCCTGTTTGTGTCAACAGGACTAAATCCAGAACATTGGTTGAATTGAGTATTAACAAAGCAGCAGGTGATCTGGACTCTTTTCATGATCTCTAGTGTTTCCAAAAATGCTGTGAACCTCAGGGTTCCTGAACATGTTTATGCTGGTGACCTTGTTTGAACTTTCTATTTATTGCCAAAATGTGTTCTTTAAAATAATTTATTAGGTGGTGACTGATAAAATATGTACAGTTAAAAATAATGCCTAATAAAGTTTTTTCAAAAATAAAAAATAATCTCTGTCTCCTGCACTTGGTCTCTCTGTCTGTCTCAATGTGTCTGTCTGGTTCCTTTGTCCCCCAGTTAGATCTTGTTGTTTTAATAATTCTACTTTGGGTTGGAGGTCTTCAGTCGTCTTGTTTTCGGTTGTCTTTATTTTATTGTCAGGGTTAGGTTCTGTAGTTGAGGCACGAGTGTCACCACTGTCATGTGGCTGGCTCAGTATTTTCATCCTTCTTTTGTTCTGGCTTGTTTGAGATCTCCAACCAAGTTTGTTTCTTGTGTGGTGTCTGAAATGCTATGTGTAATCCTCCCCATAAAAGAAATGTATCTGTAGGTTTGATGTTCACAGGTCTTGAGGAATTTGGAGAAAGCCTGAACAAATGGTAGGGTGATAGGTCACAGCTCTAAGTGCAACACAACATTTGGGCTAGTGTCGTCTCCCTTCCTGTCACTGTATAACCGTGAAGAGCTGGATAAGAAACCAGATGTGTTTTCTTTAGGTTTACACAAACAACCCTCCTATATAAACGAGGAGATGAAGTTGCCCCTCAGAAGAGATTCACATTGGCCCCGAATCTCTCTCCAGGCAGGAGAGATGCACATTGACTCCGGATCTCTCCATATGCAGATTGCATTGCTTGTATAGATGCTGAACTTTTTTGTAATAAACATTTTATACAATTAAGACGGTGTCATCGGAGATTCCTTCATCATCTTCACATCATCGCAACCCCAATATACGACACTTGACTTACTTTAGATTGGAATCATTTTCTGTGTTGAACATACCAATATACTGTGCACACTGTATATGTATATTTATTATTTCATCCATGCACTATGCACCATTGCAACAAACTATTGAGCTTTTTTACATGTACATAGCTTTTGTCTTTGTTCTTGTTTATGTCTATGTTTGTTTTTTTAACTGTTTGTACCAAGAGAGCAAAGAAAAACCGGAGTCAAATTCCTCACGTGTGTTCACATACCTGGCAATAAAAGTGATTCTGATTCTGATTTATTGGTTTAGAAAAATAAACTATTATGCTCATGGCACTTACATTGTCTTTGCTTCCCTTCTAATATCTTCTGGTTTCCAGCTAAGACACAGATTGTCTGCTAAGGAGGCTGATCAGACGTTCGAGGTCATGACCAGACTGATGGGAAACCACATCATGAAGAAGGCCTAAGGTTCTGACCTGTGTCAGTATTAGTTTCCCTAAATAATTGCTATGAATTGCGTGGACGTATATGTTGAATGTAGGAGCTCAGATTTATGGTGTAATCTGCAATGTAAAGCCTCAGAGGACTCACTGAGAACTCCCTGCTCATTTTATAGTAGAAACAGAATGAAATAAAGTAAGGTGGGGAGTGTGAGGAGATGTCAGTCTTCTCAGGAGCCATGAGCTGCTGTATAATGAAACTTTGAAAGATGGACTGCAGAGCCTGGGGCCAATAACACAGCACTGAGCTGAGCTACAGCTATTGTTGGGCCAAGTAAACTAAAGAGGCCTGTGGACACAGCATCATAGCGACTGTGCAGGAGTTACAGAAGCAATACTGAGTGACCCTGCAGGTCTGTGATTAATCAGCATGATAGTTCAGGACTGAGGAGGAAAACGACTGCGAGCGAATGATCAGCAGCTGACTCAGTTGTTTCTCTTCGGCTCCTTCGATGAGAGACGATAAAAACCATCCCTGGATAATATTAAGAGAGAAGTCCAGGTTTTCATTTAGACTCTGGGGTAGCCCAGAGGCTCCAGGCTTAACATAGGATACTACAATATGAAGTAAAAATATAGGGGCCCCTGTAAAAGTGAATAAAACTTTGAAATACTCACTGTAGAGTCAGTGGTTGGTTTGTTTCCTCTGGGCTCCAGAAGAAACATGACAGAGCCATGATCATTCTTAGTTACCAGTAGTGAGGAGGATCTTTTCTTCATATCATTGAGATAGATAGTTAGTTTGTTTATTTGCAGGATTATTCAAAAACTACTGAACTGCAGGAAAAACCCATTTAATTTTAGTGTGGGCTGGAGGGCAGATTCAGAAATTTTTTTCAGTCCTTTAACATTCCAAGATTTTTCTCCCAGATCAGTCACCCTCACCCTTAGAGACTGTTTTCCCCTCCAACAATTTGAAATCAAAAAGTAAACAGAAGATGAGTTGTAGAGTAAAGATAAACCTCAGCTTAACAAAAAGAATCAAATGTGTTCTCTGTCACAGCTCAAGCCGTTCCTCTAGTGTTTTTCCTCTTCTCTCTGCTCCCCTGCTTATGAACCTCCTCCCCTGTGTGTGATGTGTGATGTGTGGGTGAGTGCGGAAGTCCTGGCACCTGCATGAGTCCCACACCTGGTCGCAATCACCTCATCAGCAGCCTACTCTGGCGTCACTCCCCGATTCTGTTGCTGTAACCCTCATACACGCCTTCATCACCTCAGGTCTGGAATATTGCAAAGCCATCCTCCATGGGGTCCCCAATAAAACTCTGGACCGGCTTCAGCATGTACAAAACTGAGCTGCCAGGGCTCTCATCCGCACCAAACCTTGGCAGCAAATCACCCCTACCCTCAAACATCTGCACTGGCTCCCCATCAAATATCGGATAACCTTCAAACTTCTCCTCCTAAACTAAAATCTCTGCATGCACTTGCCCCTCAGTATTTAACCGACCTCCTTCATGTTCACCACCCCTCACAGAACCTGCGGTCTGCTGACCCGGGTCTCCTCACCATCCCCCACACAAGTAGGCGCACCTTTGGAACAGGACCTTCAGTGTGGCAGCTCCCACTCTGTGGAACTCGCGCCCACTGACTCTGCGCCAAGCACAACACTGGACTGTTGTAAATCTATGTTGAAGAGGCACTTGTTCATTTTTGGTGGTGTTTCTCTGTTGGTGTTTTCTAATGTTGTTATTGTAAAGCGTCCTTGGGTGTCCTGTAAGGCACTATATAAATCTAAGTTATTATTATTATTATTATTACAAGAACCCCGGCCTCCTCCACTCATCGCCAGGTTGTTCCGTCACTTCTGTGGTACACACACTCAACAAAGCTCAAGACAACTTCTGGTGGAAGCTATTTCTTATGTATCTCGTGAATCCTCCTAATGTTTTGGGGTTTTTTGCCTCAGGGTTGCCAGAGCCAACCTGCCTGCCTTATCTCCAGCTCAGTGGATCACAGGCTCAGTCTCATTCAGCTCTTTACCAAACCAACACATCTCTGTGTCTGTTTTCAGCTACAGTTAAGAAACAAAACCTCACATCCGCATCAACATTAGACAGCTCTCAAGTAAAACAGATGGGTTAGTTAATCTCCTTTATCACATTGTTTTACTGATTCATTTTTCCCAACATGAAATCAATTAAAATCAGTTCTGTTTGTTCCTTTGGATCATGTTCCTGAGTTTGATCAAGTTTAGACCTTCAGTTTAACCTCAGTGGATTACAACGTCATTGTCTAATCAGCTTCTCAGACCCGCTGCAGTATCGCGTCATCATTATCCGTCTCCATGTTTCTTTGACTCTGTTTTCTTATCTTCTGCTTTCTGCTTTCACCTGAAAGTCAGAGTCCAACACATTTTAAAGTAAAATCACTTTCAGGGTGTGAATAAACCCACTTGCTGTTTCACACGCTTGACCTCATTCTGGCATGGAAACTGAACAGTGAATCATATCTGCACAGAATTGTCTTTTATCAGACCATATTTAATGACTTCTTAAATCCTGTTACAGGACTTAACAACATTTGGTAAAATGTTTCACTAGATGTCTGGAGGTGATTCCAGCAGCTGTTTATAAAAAATTATGTCTCTATATATCACAAGTCTCCTGCCCACACTTGTCCATGAGTTCTCCTCACCAGCAACCATAGTAACCAGAGTATATCCAGTTGAACAGAAAGCTAAATGGAGATTCAGACATCGAACTCTGATGCCTGTAAAGGAAAAAAGATTGAACGATCTCGTTATTAGTAATGACAGGAATCAATAGAAGAGACAAAAAGGTTCAGATAAATCCAGAGATAACATTAAGATGTATTTTACTAAAGAATAGTACCACTTCAAATAAGAAATAAAACCACAACAAAGACATTTTTTAAAATAGCTGCAATTTGAAGACACCCATTGACAACTGTTCAGCTCGTTATCTTCTGATGTCAACATGTAGTCTCAGTGTGCAACAACAGGTGTGTTTATTGTATGTGATAATTGTCAGGGGGGGGCATTTATTTATTGGCTGAATTATTACATGATGCATATAACGAAAAAAACTAATTAACAAATCACTGACTAATACATGGGTCATGAGTGGGTCATTTCTGTGTGAGGGCCCCCTGGAGGCTTAATCCAGCCCTGCAGCTGTGTTATGAACTAAACCTCAGACAAAATGAAAGCCAAAGTTCTACAGATCATTTTTAAAAGGAAAAACAAGAGTAACAAACACTGTTATCAAAGGACAGAAGACTGTTGTTCTTAAATGAGAGTCAAATTATATTCAGTCACAAAGAATAAAAGAACAACTCATCTCCTTTATGATTCATGAGCATCCAAGAATAAAGTTTCAGGTCATTCACAGAATCTGTGACAGGAAGTGATTAGAGGACAAAGTCAGATTACAGCAGAATAAGAGGAAGAAGTGAAGTAGAAAGAGTCTGATGGTGGGAAAGACCAAAGGAGCTTTAGGCGAAACTCAAGCCTGAAAAATCAAAGATGAAGGATGAAGGTTGAAGACAGGAGTCAGGCCACAGCGTCTCCTGAGCCCAAAGAGAATGAGAGCGATGAAACAGGACAGGACGTTGCAGTTCATCACATCACATCCTGACATGCTAACTGTTCACCGAGGATTCTGGAAAAAGAGCAACAAGACCAGATTATCCATGGAGACTCAGAACACCTCTGTCACAGCCCATAGAACCTCAGTGTTCCTGCTTCTGGAGAAAAGTTTGACTGAGCAGCTAAACTGAACAGTGTAGAAACAAATATATTAATTTCAATGTCAAACTTTTTTTTTTTTTTTTCTTCACTCACCCCAACCGGACCTTGCAGAGGCCGTCCACACCGAGCCCGGTTCTGCTGGAGGTTTATTCCACCTGGGAGTTTTTCCTCCCACTGTTGCTCATGATTGCTCGATGTGGAACAAGTTGGATTTTGTCTTTTTTAAGATCTTGGACTTTTGTGCAGCACCCTGAGACAACTGCTTGTTGTGATACAGTGCTATATAAATACATTTGATTGATTGATTGATTGATTGATTGATTGATTGATTTGTCATTATTAAAGGGATAGTGGGGGGGTTCAGGTGTAAGCAGAGTTTCAGCCAAATCGAAAACAATCATATTAAATAGCGAAGGATTTTTCAAACGTAATAAAACAACAGAAAAAAGCACATGTCTCCTTACTGCTTGTGTGGTGTCCAAAAGCCCCAACATTCATATTCAACTTGAAACAGCGTCATTTACATCAAGTTTTAATTCTAAAAGTCCGTCAACCAAAAACTAGTGGTGCTAGCATGCACCACTGTGCAAGAGCTTGTGTGCATGCGAACGTGAACACGGCTCCAGAGGAAGGTTACTGGTGTGTTTCTGACCAAACTGTCAGAAACCGACTCCATGAGGAGACATGACGTCCTCTAGTGGGACCTGAGTCACAGTCCAGCACTGAGCAGTTCCATTCACCAGAGAACACCAGGACCACCAGGTTCACCACTGGAGCCTCGTTCTCCTCACAGATGAGCCGGTTCACACTGAGCACATGTGACAGATGTGAAAGGATCTGGAGAAGCTGTGGTGAACGTGACGCTGCTGTAACATCATCTATGACCAGTTTGGTGGAGGGTCAGTGATGGTCTGAGGAGGCAGATCCTTAGAAGGTCACAGAGACCTCCATGTCACAGCCAACGGTTCCCTGGATGAAACTGGGATGAAATCCTCAGAGCGACTGTCAACTGAAAAAGAATGAAACCACTGAATCAACACAGTGTTTTCATGTTTTCACTTTGAAATATTTAATCCTTACTGTCTTAACTTTTCCACCAAACTAAAATGATCTTTTTTATGTACTTTACATATGGCACCATTTCACTGTGATGTATTTCATTTCTCTGGATGTTGATAACAAATAAATTATATTTTTCAAGTTGTGTTGGAACCAAATTCAGCTGAAACTGTTTCTAAAAGATAAGTCACAAAATTCAAACAATTAGAGTGATAAAAAAAAAAATACAAACTAGAAACGATGACAAATACAGGATGAAGGTTTGAAACCTGAAGAGCGTTGGTTTTTAGACCGCAAACACAATCAGCTTGTTAAAAAGCCACAGATACGAACACGGTAAAATCTGTGGTGTCTGCAGGTTTATAAAAGCTGAATCTGCAGTTTTCACACTTTTCTCAGTTTTCTTTTGTCCACTAGAGCCAGAAAAAACCGCTGATTGGGAGAAGCAGCCTGTTGCAGAACAAGAGGATGTGAAAATGTGGGATTGAAGCAGAGAACAAGAGGTGTACAGAGAAACAATCAGATCAGAGTCGCAGGCAGAGAAATCGTAGCTGGTACAGAAACAGGGAGAGGATGAATGCAACAAAGAGCTGCCTGCCGATAAATCTTCAGGCCTTAATTACTGTCTTCTTCACAAATTATTCTCCCTCTTACATTCTTCCATCCATCATGAGAGAGGTGCACACAATCCACCTTCACAATAAAACCTGTTAACACTGCAGCCCCTCACTGTGGCTTCATTTCTCCTCCAACCAGAGTTTCATTCAATATACATTCATTTTTCATTTGAGGTCAGTTTGACCTTTTCCTCCCTTGAATTTAAACAGCTCACTTTTGAGTCAAAGTGACAACTGGTCAAAATGTGAAGAAATTCTCTGAAGACAGACTGGAGATGTGTTCAAGAGGCCAAAAACATGATTTGTGAGGTCACACTGACCTTGAAATTTGACCTTTGACCACCAAAATCTAATCAGTGAATCCGTGAGTCTAAGTGAACATTCCTAACAAATTTGAAAGGATCCTCTTGAGTAATTCTCAAGATTATGTGTTCACAAGGGAAAAAAGCTTGAGTCCAAGTAAATGTTTCTACAGATGTTTCTGAAATCACATCAACAACAACGATGAATCAAACTACAGGGACAAGGTGAGCCAACTGGCCACGTGGTGCAGAGGCAACAATCTCTCTTTTAATGTGGAGAAGACGAAGGAGATTGTTGTCAACTTCCAGAGAGCCTCCATCCAGCACCATCAACAGTTAACGCGACCCCTGGTCGAGAGATTTCTTAGGTTAGGCTACAATATAAGTCGATAAACTGTAAGGGTGACTATATAGCGTGTTATATCCAGCACAATCAGGACCTAGTCTGTCCTTAGCCTACAAAATAAAGTTTGAGAAATGTCTGCATGGAGCACATGCTTACAGGTGTGCAGCTGTCAGCTGTGCAGCTTGGGTTTGATTATTTACTGTTTCATGTCAATCAAAAGTTGTTGTTCCATGTTTATCACAGCAGCACAGCTCGCTCGGAGCGTTCAATGTTCGTTTTATAATCTGTAAAACTTCAATTAATGTTAATATAATATTTCCTTCAACTACTGAATGAAGCCTGCCTATATTAGGGACAAGAGTCGGGACCTTTAATTGCTCGCACAAGTCTTGCTTGCTAGAAACATGGTATCAAATAATTTATTTAAATCAGTATGCTTATTGCAGAGATGTCAGAGTGTAAATGACTGGTTCTGTTTTCCTGAACTGTTCAGTCTTAACAAACTGGAGAGTTTCTTCACAAACTCCTGTAAAACATCAGACAACGATCTTCTGATGACAAGATGTCTGCAGGGAGGTTTTTTTTTTCTTTTCTGTGTCTCTCTGAGGGCAACTGGCATGAACATAAGCAAACAGTAACAGTTAAGAGTCTCCTGAGTGAGTGTGAACAAACATGAGGACCAGTCGTCTTTATATTAGTCGATCATGAACCACAGAGCAGCAGAGAGATGAAGCTGGAATAGAGATAAAGTGATGACAGGAGGAGAAGACCCAAGAAACATCTCAATTTATTTCCTCTTATGGAACAACATTTTTATTTAAAAACATATTTTGGTAACTGTTGGTTTCTCTATAATTTTCAAGCTCTTGACCTGCTATGTAAAGTTTTTATGCATTTTTTATATTTAATTTAAATGTTGTTTTAAATGTAATTTTAACACTTTAATGTTTGTAAAGTTGTTCTTTTATATGAATTACATCCTAACATGTTTTTGTATTTTTATCTATTTGCATGTAGAGCACTTTGAGCTGCATTTCCTGAATGAAAGATGCTATAAAAATAAAGTTAAACTCTCACGCACGGGACTTGTAGGAAGGACTCGGATGCAGAGTTAGGAGAAAGCTGATGCAGCTCGTGTATTTATTTTCACACACAAATACAAGGACTGAAGAACAGAGGGCGCCTCGATAAAGAGGGAATGAGTAAAAAACTTACAAATCAAAATCCTGACCTGAAACGAGAGGAGGGTTACTTTTCAAAATAAAACAGGAAATCACAATACAAACATGGAGACAAGCCAAAACGTAACTTGATTTTACTGTGGTGTGACATAAAAAACGGCTTCTACACTTCCCTTTACTGAATCTGTCTCTGCCTAATAACACTGTCTCCAGTTTTTATCACTAGATTATTTTTATCAGACTGTAAAACGGAATAAAAAGTAAAAAGAACCTGATTCTTTTGTCTTCTGTTTTTTCATCTGAAGTATGAGACTCCCGACTCCTGTATTACCCAGCCTTCCTCGTAAACAATAACAGATCAGAAAAACAGTTTGCTCTGCACACTTTCTAACCAGTCAGGCAGAAATCCAAAACAGCAGAAATTGCTTCACGCTGCTCGATCATTAATGATCCCGACTGTTTGCATCCTCCCACTCACACACACTCAAGTTCACAGCGAGTCACTGAAACACCAAACAGGCGAGAAAACTGTGCTCATCAGAGATTTCTCTTTGCAAAGTCGCACCATCTGCCATCAGGAGAGTCACGCCTGAGGAGCCACAGCAGAAAAAAACTCTGTGGGTGAAATAAAATCCTGAAGATGAGAAAGCAAACAGAAGAGGCAAAGGCGGTAGGGGTGAGGAGGTGTTTAATGAGAGAAGCTTCAGCGACGCTCTGCATTATTAAAGCCTCCAAACACGAATTCCTGTGTCAAACACAGGGCAGAGGACTTTCTCCGACAGCCTGGGGGCCCTTGATGGGGACAAATTAGACCTCAGACCTCAAAGTCGTCCTATTAGCTTTCTTAAGTAGCAAATGAGCTAAAGCAAAAATCTGCTCACATGCTAATTATAGTTTTAGATTAACTGTGAAACAAGGGAAGATCAATGTTTCTTGACTGTGAATGTAACAATTAAAAAAACACCTGAGGTCAAATGTGAAAGGTGAATGGATGTCAGGCAGGTAGAGTTTGACCACTGAGGAAGCATCGTCACTTTCAGGGAACTTTGGGGTGCTGCTGGCGACAGGGAGATTTCAAAATCAGAAAACATAATTTTGATCTTATAAAACTGACTCTGATGCTTCAAATACCCAACCACTACAATTTATGGGAATAATAATTCATCTTTTGTCTGATTTATTTAAAAAATACGCTCACACCTGTGCATGTTGGGGCTAGCTGCGGGGCAATACTCAGACACAGATCAAGTGAAACAGCTACGTTTCGCGTGTGATTTGGACAGGAAGTATCAATGTGTCACTTCCTGTGTAAGTCATGCGGCGCTGGACCACTCCTTCTAATCATGCATTATGGTCCACACCATGAAGTGTAGACCAGTTGAATAAAAGTCAGTCACACAAGACTTACTTCCTGTTAGCAGTAGAGGGCACCATGAATATGACAGACCACAGGCAGATAGAGCTGTTCAAGAGCTCTGACCAAGCGTGAGAAATTTGGGGCCTATTCAACAACGTACAGTGGAGCTACAACAACTTCCTGTGAATTTGACACCACATCAAGGACACACCCTCGAACGAAAGATTAACAGTTTTCACACAATTTCATCATCGTCTTGAAAAGTGTAAGACAAGACATTTCCTCTTGCCACCAAGGGGAGCTGTGATTTTAGGAAGATTTTGTGTAGATGTCGTCAGACTGGGACTCTTGTCATACATGTGAAATTTGAAGTAGATTGGACCATGTATTTTTAACAACTTCCTGTCTTCATGGTGAGTTATTGAAATTTGACACCACACCACGGCCACATGGTGTGATGAAAACTTTTGATAACCTGTATTACCTTTTTATAACTTTTGATAACTTTTACTGATACTTTTTTGTCTGACGATACACGATTGAAACAAATTTCATGAAGATTGTTTAAACAAGAATCAGAGTTTTAGGGGGCGCTGTGGAGCCATTTGAAATCACTTATGTCAGTGGTCTTAAATATACATTTTTATTTTGACTCATCACATGAACATATAAAGTGCCCCCCCACAGACTCTGATGAAGTGCCTTGCTCATAGCCAACCTCGCAGTGAATCTTCAGGGATGAGATCGTACATCACGTACTTGTGTGTGTCGGATTCTTGCGAGTGGTCCATCAGTCGAAAGCTGCAGCACTTCTCACCACAGAGCAGCTTCTCCATCATAAAACTTTACAACCGTCATTAAATCCTAATGTGTTCAAATATCGACCCGACAACAATCGCTGGTAGAGGTGCAGACTGTGAACGAACAACGTGAAGAATGACATTTAAACAAAGCCAGTTTTCTTTTCTCTCTCTTCTCTTCTGCAGGATTTAGTTTTCAGTGGTTTTGACTCAGTGGATTCATTGAACCTCCCTTATCCTTCCCTTTAAGGAGAGTGTGCACCACTCACCACCACGCAGGCTTGACACGAAATTACCAAATGCACACAGACACGCCCCCTAGGGACTAAACATTGAACTGCACTTTGCACGGCGTAAAAAATAGAGCCCTGTTTTCATTGACTAGTAATTTCAAACTAAAAAAGTTTGAGTCCATCTGCCCTCGATGATGCACCCGGCCGCTCTGAATGAGCTCGCTGCAGAAATGTGTACGATTCTCTTTGTCGATTACATTTTAGAGAATGAAATAAATATTTTACACATTAATGATGAAAGATGCTTATTTCACTGAACCCAACTACTATTAATCAGAAATGTTCATTTGTACGACTCCACACCGACCTGCAGATCAACTGTGAGTCCACGGGTATAACTGCAATCCTCCATCACTACTGTGTGTGTGTGTGAAAGAGAGAGAGAAAGAGAGAGAGACTGATCATTGACTTCAGTTTGAACAAACAGTTCAGCAGTTTTGCTGGGATATGAAATAAATGATCAGAACTAAAACTTTAAATTGAAGAAGGAAACCTCTCACTTGGTGGATTATTATTAAAAATATTAAGTTCTGTTATGATAACAGATTTTGTTGAACAATATATATTGTGGAGGAGGACACATTTTGCATTTGTGGAGAAAACTGTATTCACACTTTTAGTTGACATGGTTTGACAAGTTCTCTCTCGTCTCCACTTCACTGTCTGTTTGTGTGTGAGTGATTGGGGTGGGGCCTGTGTGTGTAACCTCCCTGTCATGTTCACACATTACACACATTTTACAATGTATTGTCCTGACATCAACAGATGCTGCGTGGGTTCAGGACATGTGATTTAAATCTCCCAGCAGGAAATAAAGCAATTAAAATTGACCTGCTTTCACCAACTGCAATATTAAAGTGATGAACAGTGTATTGGCACATTTTTAAAATTCAACAAATTTCACTGTGACTGTGTTTTCAAAAATTTCAAGAACAGAAATGAACATTTCCCAAAATAATTCCATTAGCAAATTAAAACTAAATAGCAGCAATATACCTCATCCAATCGAAGCCAGGCAACAGCAGTTGCAATGTAGGAATAGTGTTTGCTCATGTCAGCTCCGTGGCCCTTTCACCATCTTCACTATTAGAAACATCAACTGCTCCCTTTCCCTTTCTCAGCTTCTCACAGAGTTCATCATCTTCCGACCACTTCTGGACCCTGAGTTGAATCCGCTCCACAGACAGTGGTAACATGACGAGGGCGTCGCGTGTTTGTGTTTTTTCTCTTCTGTGATAAACTAAATTCTGGTCAAATATAAATAAGCAAAATATCAATTCTGCCACAATTCAAATTCAATGGCTCCCCTCGTTCAATTCCAGACATTTTAAGACATTTTTGTCCTTGATTATCCCAAACTAAACTTAAGACTTTTAAAGGATCTGTGGGGGAAACATGAGAATGCATCAGTAACATGACTTTCAAACAGGCTGTTCTGTGGTTGTACTTTTATTCTTTGTATAGTGTATATATTATGAACATTTTGATATATATTATTATATATTATATATATTTTTTACCTAAAATTCAAATTCAATATCCTTTTGTTATCAGGTAAATCACCATGGTAACATGCTGATCAGCTGACCTGCTCCAGGTTAAATTGGAGATAAGAGATCAAACAGTATAAAGCTCCGCCCACTGACCACTCCCTTCCTTTGAACCATGACATCATGTTCTTATCGTGGAGCTGCTGTGGATCGTTCCAGTCTCTGAGGAGGACCAGGGTCTTCAGAGACCCACAAGATCCTCTGAGATCCTCTGAGGAGTTTCTGAAAGATCTAGATTCTCCTCAGAGGATGAACCTTTGTCAGCTGCTGGAGCCCAACAGAACCAACCTGACCCGTAGGAGCAAAGTACTCACAGTACCACAGACTGTCTGCATCACTCTACTGGTGAAATTGATCCATGATATATTCACACCCGTCCTCTCACTAGTGAACCCTGCTACAACGATACGATATCTAACGTTCATTTAAAATGATGATTTGGCCAAAGGGCAGTTGCGCTACAATCGGCTGGTTTCTCCCATTAAACTGATTCTGCTGGGCTGCAAGTCGCCCCAGCTCAAAACATGTGGAACCAGAAACAGATATTCATGATCCTGAGAAACACTTAAAGGAAAAGAGCCTCTCACAGGGCAAAGCTCAGCAAAGCTTTGAGTTATTTTAAATAACTGAAGATTTAAATAAAATTATCTGCATTCAAAGTGTTATAAATAGAAACAGCAGAAATATGATTTGCAGAGAATCTGTCTCATTTCACCTCGTGAGATTCAAACCATCAGACTGAAATCCCTCTTTTTCTTGAACATATCCACTCTGATAGATGCAAGATGCATGAAGTGACACGTTTATCCCCAAACAAGTGTACGGATGAAAATGGCTGCATTAACAGATCCAGTCAGACAGAAGCAGAAGCCTCCAGGTCTCCACACTCACTTGCTCGCTCTATGGAAACTGAGCCTCTGTTTTTTGCCAAACGGATATTTTGGACAAAATGAGCAAGTAAATAATTTATAACATAAAAAAAAAAAAAAATGGATTCCTGAAACTGGGTGTTGAAGGGGCGGGGCTGAAATCTCAGCATGAACAAACAAGATTCAACAGAGATGCAGAGTTAACATTAGCATCTAAAGTGTTGGATGTATTAAATGATCGCCATATAAATACAGACCATTTAATTCTGGAGTCTGATGATGAATCAGATGAAGACAAACAATTCGTTGTGGTCCTGTAGTCCCGGTGCCGGAGTTATCTGAAACGAGATAGAGAGAAGAGCCAGAGGGACTATGGGAGGACAAAGTGACACTTTGACATGATGACATGTTAAAACTAATAAATAAATAAATAAATAAATAAAGAGGTGTGGGGGGGCAGAGAGACAGAGGGAAGTGAAGAAGTGCTCAGTGCATGATGGGAGTTCCCCCAGCAGTCTAAACCTATAGCAGCACAACTAAGGGATGGTTCAGGACTCACCTGATCCAGCCCTAACTATAGGCTTTGTCAAAGAGGAAGGTTTTTAGTTTTACTTTAAATGCTGAGACAGTGTCTACCTCCCGAACCCAGAGTGGGAGCTGGTTCCACAGGAGAGGAGCCTGATAGCTAAATGTTCTACCTCCTGCTCTACTCTTACAGACTCTTGGAACCACTAGAGAGCCTGTGTTTTGGGAACGAAGGGATCTACTTGGATAATAAGGTGTTATCAGCTCTTTGATATATGAGGGGGCGTGATTGTTGAGGGCTTTAAATGTGAGGAGCAGGATCTTGAATTCTATTCTAAATTTTACAGGGAGCCAATGTAAAGAAGCTAAGACAGGAGTGATATGATCTCTCCTTCTAGTTCCTGTCAGCACTCGTGCTGCAGCATTTTGGACCAACTGGAGACTTTTAACAGTCTTCATGGAGCATCCTGCTAATAGAGAGTTGCAGTAATCTAATCTAGAGGTTACAAACGCGTGGACTAGTTTTTCAGCATCCTGCTTAGACAGGATGTTTCTAATTTTGGTAATATTGCGCAGATGGAAGAAAGCCGTCCTAGACACTAGTTTAATATGGGGGTCAAATGACATGTAAGGGCGAGAGCATTACCGGTGTGATCCTGATCCATAACTTCAGGAATCACACAGCAGGAGATAAACAGAGAAGACAAGCATCTTTCACACACAGGAATTCATCTTGTAACGTAAAGTTTGTAGAGCTTCACACCGAGATGATCATGAGACCAAGGAGACGATTCTTTAAGAGGAAATCGGAACCTGAGAACACTGCAAAAAAAAGTAAAGAGACAAGGATGTTGTTTATATGGAGAGAAATTCAATTCAGTTTTATTAACATTCCATCAAATCATACCGTGAACTGAAGGCGCTGTACAGAGGACGGTTGAGACCTGACAAGATTATAGAAACACAACAGTTCACACAATAAACAAACACTTTGAGATGGTGGAGAGAAAAACTCAATCTGAACGGGAAGAAAGTAAGTCAACCAGGGCAGCGTTCACAGTGAAGGAGAAAGATGGTGGAATTATTCATACAGAGGAAGAAATGACAAGGACACAATTTACAAGACAAGGACATTGTTCTTCAAGAGAGAAGAAGAGAGGAGATCAAGATCTCACTCATCTAGACAGATGGTGGACGAGTTTGACAAAGCAGCTGAAAAGAGGACGAGGTCGGGGACGCAGCTCGAACCGGTGCATCCTACTGCATCATCTTTTATTCTCAGTATGTACATTTTATCAGGAAGCATATGAGGAGTCATGACAACGTCGCCTAATATCAACTCATAGATTAAAGTCTTAGCAACTTTCTTTCAGTTTCATAGTTTAAAATAGTCCACGAGACACATAGGACAAGACCTTATTGAGATGTGTATCCGGTCTGATGTGTCATCAGCAGGTAATCTGTCATCTGTCCAGTAGCATTTGAGGTATTGGCTGCTACAGAGTCAATGCATATGTTTCAATCTTTTTCTCAAGCTGTGTTATCTCATTGGCTCTGATTGGCCAGTTTACCACAGACGTTTTAACTTTCAGAACTTTTACATTCACAAAAAATTACTTTATAAAACACAAGGAAAGAAACACTGAAAAACCATCAAGTATAATACAGCACTAAACAACATCTTCTACTGCTGTATGTGATATGTGGACATTTCATTCAGAAACATATGGATGATTAAACACTGGCTGCATCTCCATGTTTCTACTGCCAATAAAAGCTTAGCAGTTATCCTAACTACACACACACACACACACACACACACACACACACACACCTGGCAGATTTAAAAATGAATCCTCATTTGCCTGATTTGGAGCCACCTGTTAGTAAGGGTGAAATGGATGTGAAGTGATGGAGAGCTGCTCTGAAATGAGTTGAACAATAGTTTGTAAAAGTGATTTGTTTCAAATTAAAGAATAAGTTTGATGTAAGAGTGTTAAGCACAGAACCAGCTGAGTATTTTTAAATCAGAGCGAATTCATCGAAAGAAAAGTCACTCAGTTGTTTAAAAGCTCTGGAGGAAAAATGTGAAGTGGTTTCTGCTGATTCATAAAGTACGGCTCATGAAACATCATTAAAGCTTATAGATCGCTCTTTACAACCTACTCGCATGTGAAATATGATGTCAGGACATTATACAGGACGTACTATATGTCCACTTAGACACATTTCAAACTACCATCACACATGGTTGCAGGTTGTTATGGTTTTAAAATGTAACGTCACTATTTCACGATCAGATTCACTCAGTCTATCGAGCTTTAAGAGCTTTTTAAATATTCATCACATGTTTGTTTGAAGTGGCAGCAGTGATGAGATGTGTCAGTCAATTCATTGAAAACACAAATGTAAAAGCTTTCGAAGTCGTGTCTCTTGTTAACGTGCTAGTGTGAGACTTCTTGTAATGCTCTGATAATAAATACATGAAACGTTCATTACTAAAGAGGTAAAACCAAGTTAGTGCAGGATGATGACACCACACAGTGTTTATATCTTCTACTGAAAAAGTAGAACAAACCCTGAAGAGGACGTTGATGACCTTGAACTCACCGACTCCTGAAGCAGCGACACAGACAAAGAAGAATCAGGGGAAGCAGTGATGCAACAGGCTGGAAACGAAGAAGACAAAGCGTCTCTTTGTTTCTCTGCGGCTCCCTGAAGACCATTAAAGTTGACTTAACGTTGACTTCTGGAGAAGCAAAGCCCAATCAAGGCTTAGATGTAGTCGTATCACAAATGTCAAACACAATCATAGTCAATTCCACTTTTTTACTTCACTCCCTGCAGTTGTTGAGGTTGTGAAGAAACACAGGTTGTTGTTCTGAATGTAAGACGCAGGTCTTCATCATCTATTACTGAAAACTTCTTTTACATGTTTCTCTTTCGAAGAAGAAAGACAAATAATCATGATGTCTCCGCCTGTTTTTATATCATCAATGAACTAATTAAAACCAAACTGAGCAGAAACATTTCAACAAACATCAGTGAGATGAGACAAGCTGAAGTGACAGAAACTGTGACAAACATTTATTGAATGTCTACTTTGAGTTTTTAGTTTGGTCCATGTCCCACCTGCTGACACGGAGCCCATAGGAGCCTACATGCTCAGTGTGATGGCACAAGACAACAGGCAGGAAGTCATTGAGGCAGATTACAGGAGATGATGGTGTTTGAAAGGAGTCAGTACGACAGCCTGCTTGAGAGAGACGTTAAAATGTACATTTCTTTAACTGACCAGGTACCTGGTCCAGTCCTGCAGCTTTTCATGGGTCAACACTGTTCAGCGTCATCCTCACACCAGCTGTGGACAGACTGCTCAACATCAAGGTTGTGAGCGTTCACGTTTAAACTAGTAACCATGGTAACTGAAGGTGTCGTCGAGGATCATCCTCACTGTGTTTTCTTCAGCTGACGTCCACTTGTCCATATGTTCAGTTTCTATCCTGACAGAAAAGACATATTCCTCCTGATGCTGACACACTTAATCTCCACATCCTGGGGTTCATGTTCTCATGTGGTTTTATAGTTTGTCCTGTATTCAAATTAAAATACACTTGTTTTATTCAATGAGTTAACACATTGTGCCTGGATCAGTTAAACTCTAAGTTAGTGCGGTTACAGATTAGAAGCTTTTGTTCTTGTTGACCTCTGTGTTAAAACATTTCAATCAAATATAAATATCCCTTTAACGAACACCTTGACCCCATGTGACTTAATGTGTTCATTATTCCCTCCACAAATCAGAGCTGATTAACAACAACAAAACTTTGTCTTAAAAAATAAGCTGAAGGGGAAAATGAACATATTCAAAAGATTTCACATTTAATGCTTCTCTCTTGAATTGAATTATTTATGGAAAAGATGGGAATATTTTATGGATTTTGCTGGAAGTTTTTTGGAAAACAATTGATATCACATGTTTATGAGTAGAAACCCAGAGTTACTGTGAACTCACTTTTTGTTTTCTTCTTAATTCACAAAAGCTCAGTTATCACTTGATCAGGTGATAATGTGCTAACGTATGAGATAAGCTGTCATGTACAGCGGATGAATTTCACACTGAAAACATTTCGTCCCATGTAAAGAGTCATAGAGTTCATCTGGAAACCGTGATGGTCATTCAGCTCTTTGTGTTGTGAGGTAAACGATCACATCCTGAATTCACTGCGTCTCCTTTAGAGCAGCGTCAGACTTAAAACACGATTCACTTGATGTTTCCATCTCTTTGAAACAGAAGAACAACCCTGAATTTGAACTCTTAGGGGATTTAGATTTAAAGGCATCGTCTTCAGACTGACAGGGCCGGCTCCTCTGAGAGTATGCAGCAGGATTTTAAATGGTTGCGTCATAGTCTCGTCTAAATTAAAGACAAAGTATCACATCACAATAATGATTACAGACTTGAAGGTGAGATGTGATTCCTCTGTGACCTTTAGTTTTGCAGGAAACAATAATTCAACAATGATTTACATCAAAGCTGCATCATGATGGTGATTGTTCACATAAAGACAATGTGTATTGCTGGAGAATTCCTGTAGGGGGCCAGAAAACCTTTTATCTGCATTATGTAAACATGCTAATATGATGACACACAGTTCACCGCTTCACCACTGATGACTGTGGAGGACTCTCACTGTCCTCACTCTTACTGCATGGACGTAACATCGGACGTAATGCTAATGGAAGTAACAGTTTTTTTTTTCTAGGTTTCAATGTTGCTGATCTGTCAGCAAATATTTTGATGATGAGACTTGTCGCAGTGAAACATCTACAGATTTGAGTAATTGTGAACTTTGTTTTCATAACTGTCTGCTACACTGCCCCCTACTGTTAATGACCATATTGCTTCTTCTGTACTTGCAGGACATGTGAAGGAGCAGGTGTGAGTTTTGTGTCTGTGTGAGTAAGTTTGGAAAAAGCACACACACATAAATTTATCGTTCTGCCTAAAAATCCAGAGATGTGTTTCTGAACCATATCTTTAGCACAACCACATTTTCTCCATTGTTTTTTTTTTCAAGTCGTAAACACAGGGATTCAATTCAATTCAATTGTATTTGTATAGCACCAAATCCTAATATACATTATCTCAAGGCACTTTACAGAGAAGGTCAGGACCTTAAAATCATAATATAGAGAAACCAACAGTTGAACAATGAGCAGCACTTTGAGACTGTGGAGGAGAAACTCCCTCATTAACAGAGAGAAACCTCTAGAACCAGACTCAGTGAGGAGACATCTGCCTCCACCGGGTGGGGTGAACCAAAATTAACTATCACGTTCAGGAAAGTCTTTGTTTTCCTGAGGGTCTGTTTGCACAGCATTTTATTTCCATAAGAAACACAACAGTACACCTGTGTGCGTGTGTGTGTGTGTGTGTGTGAGTTTAAATAAAGCAGGAGATTCTGTTAACCGTCTGTTTCAGTGTTGATGTCTGAAGATCACAGACAGATTAAATACACTGAACTCTTTCACTTTGTGTTGAATCTGAAACAATTTTCTGTTTTTTAACATAGACTCCACATCTGTGCATGTGTCTGAAACCTGTATTATGTGTAATAACCAGCAGGGGGCGACTACACTCTGTGTGTGTGTCTGTCTTCAAACATTTTTAGGATCAGGAAACAGAGTATGTATATTTATGAACCATTATATTACTGTGTATACAGTGTGAAGCTGTATGATGCTGTTTGGATTGGACACACACACACACACACACACACACACTCCTCCCTATCACTCCACTCATGTTTTCATTACATTTTCTATAAAACACGCATCAACATAATGTCACTTAACTCACAGAGGTTAAAAAACAAATGACTTCCTCCTACACACTCAGACACACACACACACACACACACTTGTTGTACCTGGTCACACTGACACACACTCGTTCACACATTTTGTGGGTGTGAGGCTTTCTCAGGCATGATGGGATTTTACAGTAACACGTACAAGCCGTCACTCCAGAAGCTTAATGTCTGAATCGCTGCGTCGGTAAAACAACTGCCTGTGATCACACACTATTTAATGGCAGTTATCAAACAGCGGCTCGGCGGGGAGTCCATTTTCATTTAATAAACCTTTAAAAGCTTCTCCATTGTCCATTACTTCCCTGCCTATCTTTTTTTACAGCCGTGTTCACTGTTGAGCTTTATGAAGACGTACGGCCGTCATGAAAATGTGTTTGGCTTTTGTCATCACTCTGATTGTCGTTACTGATTCTAATGGTGCTGCTGAAACTGATGTTTGGCTATAAAACAGCCATTAGTCAAGTCAATACCAGGCATCCCCAGAGATCACGTGTAGATCTTTTTAAAATATCCACATTCTCTTAAATAATTTGGACCAAGACCATTCAGAGCTTTATAAGCCAATCAAATCAAAATAGACTTTATTACTGAGATGCAGCTTCAGAGAAATACATTCATGTGACTGCAACATTAGTTTGAGTGTGTCTGTAATTTACTTCACGATAGTTGGTCACTATATTTTGTTCACTACTCTCTACTTCAGCTCTAAACCTTCCTTTAAGATAAATCTTAGAGTTAGAGCTGGTCCAGACTCGTCTTAGATCAGCTCTGGGTTCTGCTGCTGTAGCTTTAGAATGTGGAGGAACACATGACACAAGGAGCTTCTCTCAGCTCCTCCTCTCTCCTTATCACATCAAATATCTTAATGTCTCATCAACAAATGTTATTGGCTTGACTTCTTCCCCGGAGTCCCTGTGTCTTATCGTTCACAGATCCAGGGCCACGACTGCAGCCACATCATGGATCATGATGGTGGATCACGAATCAGAGATCAGGATCATAATGGCAGATCCTGTATCATGCTGGGATCTGATCTTAGTGGTGGATCATGATGGTGGATCATGATGATGTTGTTGTGTTAAGAACAGATGATGTCACAGCTTGTTAAAGCCTATGAGACAAATTGTGATTTGTGAATATGGGCTATACAAATAAAATTGGATGGATTGATTGATTGATTGATTGACTATGCCTAACCCAGGTCTGTACGAAACACACTTTCAAAATAAGAGGAATTTAATTCATTGCAGCCTGATCACAAAAGTATATATGAAGAACCTTTTTATAATCTAATTAATATTGTGTGTTAGTGTTTAATGACTCCACGAGAAAAGTTCTGTTTAAAAGGAACAAATAATTAAAATGAAAAAGATCAAAAACATTATGTAAACCAACGAAATTCTGAATAAAACCAAGCTTCATGAATGTAAAGTCGTCCTCCCCTGTCTCCCCCTCCTCACCCGGGCCACTAGACTCACCACATCCCCTCGTTTGAGGCAAAACAAGTCGGACTCCGGCAGGAAATAAAGGCATAGATCAAAAAGCTGCTGGGGAACAATATAGCGTGCAGCTCTGCAGACATCTCATTTGGGTTAACAGAAACTGCAGCATGGTTCAGTAGCACCACTAATGACTAGACTGATAGCACTGAGTTTGATGGATGGGGCCCGAAACGTACTGATTGGATTGGTATGCAACAGTAGTCTGGACTCGGCTGGTGGGGCCCCAACAGGCCTGGGATCCACAGTTGAATCATCATTTCTCTCCGACACTTTCTCCCAAAACAAAATAACTTTGCGTTGCTCACATCCGATTTCACCGAAACTTGAGAGGCTGAAATTTGTGTTTCACAGGTGGAGAAGCTCATCATATCAGGGGCCATTTTTATTTCCGTAACTTAGTTTGAGGGTCAATCGTAGATTCAACACATAAATCACGATGATGTCTTTGAACTGCTTCTCTTGGTTGAGGCGTCTGATGTCAGATGGTAGTGATCTCCACCACCAAGTGATATCAACCGTCACCATGACGTCGCCTCGTACCAACCGTCATTTCTTTATCTCTTCGTTTATTTGTCTTGGGTGAATTCACAGGCAGCAGTTTTCTCCTCGCTCCGGCCTCCTCCTAAATTAAATTATTATTGTTAATATTTCTATAGTTTATTTAGAGCAGTTCATATTATTTATGATTTTAGATAATCTGTTGTTTACTGGACAGATATTATTTTCTTTGAGGATCCTGCTGAGCGTCGACAGAACCTCCTGTTCATCATCAGTGCAACATGTCGGAATTATGACACCATCCTCTCACGTGGTTTTCTACTGTAGCATAGCAACAGTGTCCTCAGGAGGGGTGTGTCAGCTCAAAAACACACACACACACACACACACACACACACACACTCACACACACACACACAGAGTGGGTTGTGGAGACGATGCAACACACAAAGCTGCAGGTTCACTGCATCAATGCAACCTTTCTAGGTGACCATTCAGTGGAGGCTTTAATTATAATTCTTTAATTACATTCTGATGATAATTATTCATGACTATTCCTTCACTACCACATTGAGAGCAGCATTTCTGCAGGAAAGATCTTTTACTTCCTGTGACTGAGTCCAGCTCACATCTCTTGTCAAAAAACACCAAACAGATATTTGAGAAGAGAATCATTGTCGCTGCTACTGCTGTAATACAGTGAAACTCTCAGCGCAGAACGGAAGCTTTTCTCTGTTTTCAGACATGACCTCCAGAAAAACTCAAGTAGTGTCCTGCAGCAGCAGATTGTCGACTTGTTCACAACAACAGGAACATGTGGGGACATTCAGACGAGGGGTGGAGCCTGTAGAGCAGCAGGAGGCGGGACATGACGTCTAAACTCCGCTGTGTAAAGATCAGTGTTGTTGTTTACAGCTCGTCCACACCAGCGTCGGAACCTCATCACCAAAACATCTGGAACCTCCTCGTCTTTCCACCAAGTTGACGTCTTCTACGTGTACGGCTCCTCTTCTTCATCCTGAGACATTTGTGTTCTTCAGTTTCATGTCCGTCGCACGTTAGA